>NW_018408746.1:202742-389237 GCF_002113885.1 Mizuhopecten yessoensis | reverse complement strand
AAACTTTCCTCGAGTGGCATTTCAAATGCAAGTCTACGTTTCTTTCCGTTGTTGAGTATAAGAAAAAGTTTACCATCAACACTAAACGAGTTCTTTACGCAATCCATGTGATAGGCTTCCTTGAGTCTCTGTTGGTTGAAGCGCGTCAAATCTTCAAAAATGACGAAGCCGGTTTTTTTGAGGTTCCTACGGGCATGTAAAATCTCCAGCTTCTTTCTTCGGTGAGTGAACTTTACAATTACGTTTCTCGGCTTGGTTCCATTGTATTTCCCCAGTCTATGAGCTATGTCTATATCACTCGCTTGTAGTGGAATTTTAAGAGTATCTCTCACAAACCCTACTATCGTCTGGACACAGTCCTCCACCGATTCTCTCTCACCAGGGTCCTTTAGTCCAACAATTCTCACAGAATTTTTCCGGCCCTGTTGCTCGAGGTCATTATGTCTCCCCGCGAACTCATAATGTCGATCTATAGCACTCTCGATTTCCTCCTCTAGTTTGGTCATTGTTGTTTTCAAGTCTTCATTCTCGTTTTCCAGATCTCTCACTCTGTCTTCCAGTGTTTCGATACGTTCGGCATGTTCTCTTTGAATGCCAATCTTCAGCTTCTCTAGCTTCCTATCAAGAACATCCTCAGTAATAAGTGACTTTAAAATCATGGATATCTCATCAAGCCGGTCATCCGTCGATTTCAAACATCCGATACCACTGGTCCTATTACTACTGACACTGGCGCTCTGTCCACGTTGAGGTTTATTACTGGCTGGCATGATGAAAAATATTGCTAAATAATAGCAGAGAATCCCAAAAGTATCACTTCAATCTCTCCGATATAATACAAGTCCGGTATATATAGCGTATACACAGCTCGGTCAGGTACAGGTAAGTGGTGAGTAGTAGTCAGCCGCGAAGCTCAGTCCATTATTTCGACCATTTACTTCAAAAAAGACTATTTTCCGAAGAAAATTCAATTAGGTCTGCACACAAATGGATAGTTGAACGATCTATCTAACCCATGTCCAAAAATTGTATTTCACAATACGGTGTTGACTTTAGAAAAAGTATGTTTTCTCGGAGCTCTGTTACAATCGACTGACTAGGTCCTCGTGACCTTGACTTCTCATATAGTGAAGACCTGGTATAGAGATTTACATGTATATTTTTCATGGCTGACTGACTGGGTCGTCTATAAAGTACCTGCCTCCGATTTAGAGCACACCGTACCCCGATCACTGAACCACACATACTCAATGGTTAAACAGAACGTTTGAACTATATTTTATTTCATAAATTATGACCCAACTGGTTTCAATGGGTATAACAATGCTACCTGAGTATTTCTGATGGATACTACTGTATTTCATCAAATTTAATGACACTTACCGAACAGAACTACCCACGCCCACCCATGATCTACCGAGCTGTATTATGTGGTCACGTCTGATCGACAGTTCCTAGGTTTTTCTGTTGCTGTTTGATTTTCCGGTTGAATTTCTGATAGCGCATTCTCGATATCTTCTCCGGTATCAAGATTTGATGACACGATAGCCGTAGCATCAACGCTGTATCTGGTATCCATTTCCATCACGTATTAACTATATTGTCACAACGAAAATGATTGCCATATATTGTTCATTAATGTACTGTGTCAATTATTCTTTAAACAGGTTAGTGTTAGTGTTTCCTCAAATGACTCCATTTAGATTAAAAATGGCGACTTTCAATCAAAGGGGAGTAATTCTGAAATGTCTAACTATAAAGGGAAGTTACTATGTAAATACCACTGTCACTAAACAATAATCATGTAGAAATCCCCTCATCTCGGACTAGCGTTATTTTCTAGCTCTGTGACTATAATTTTGTCGATTCAACACCTAAGTTAAAAGCTCAGACTTACTTAACTAACGTAAAGTTGCAATTATATTGCGTTTGCCTTGTGTTAGCATTTCATTTGTCTTTTTTCCCGTAAATTTGATTCATTTTACATTGTTGAACGTTCGACCAAGAGGAGTAGGTAATGGATTAAGTCCCCAGGCTGGGGCATGTCAAAGTTCTCCAAAATGTTATACAAAAACATTAGCTGTATATTAAGTACATATATGTGACATTGTAAACATTATAATCTGAACATGTACTTTTAAAAGAAATGTGTTCATCAATGACAAATTAAATGTCTGATACTTTCTTTATGGATTATATTAATATTTTTGTAAGAAAACTAGGTAAAATATTATTTTGATATTATATATATGGATTGAATGGATTTTCATGTACATTGCGGCAATGAATAGCAGTAGCTGATCTACTTATCCTGTGGAGCGCGTTCGCTGTAAATGCTGATAAGTTAGTGGATGAAGTGCCCTATGTCATTAAAAAGCTCTCTGAGTTTAATGAGCAAGTTGATGTCACGGGGATCACCCAGCCGGACGTTTGACAGTTAGAAAGGTCGTGACCATGAGGCGGATGTCAGTATCTGGTATGACAATGTTATAAGTATTATTTTTAACTTTAAATTAGAAAGAATAATAATAAAAGTACAGTGGCGCACCACTTATGATTTTTGTATTGTTTATTTTTTATTTCTCACAACTACGTAATCTAGGAGAAGGGGAGATAACTCTTCTCAGAAACGGTACTATGCGTAGTAATATGAAGTGGTCTTTATAATGTAATTATATCAACAATAATTACATCCAGACAACAAGGTATTTTTTTTTATATTTACATAGACATATTCCTACAAAAAGCATTTGCCCTGCCTCAAATACATTTCAGGCGGCCATTTTGTTTGTTTATATATTCCTACACCTGAAACCGGCAGTTGTAATTATAGTCGAGCAGTTGTAATTATAGCCCATATAATTACACTTGTCTGCTAACACTGTTGTAATGGGACGACACGGGGGCAAATGTAAATATATATATATATTCACTGTTGATATGTATGATATGATAAATGAAGTTACCTACACTTCCTCTCCCGAAAGGTCAAGTATCAAAGTGAATGTTTCATAACGACCGTGCATTTTAACGATATATATATATATAAGATTACATAAATATTATTTGTTTTTCCTGCATGAAATACATCACAAAGAAGATTTTTTTTTCCATGTTCCTAAATGGGGGAAAGCTTTAGCAAAGCTCTATGAAAAGTAATTAAGTCGATATATATATATATACTGCCTTCGGCTGTCTTTAGCCGGGGAACTATTGGTTTTATATAATAGTTATATTTTCAATTATAGTATATCAGTTCTATATTCTTGTAATATGATGTATATGGACATGTAACTGTTCTGTTTCACTGTGTCTTTATAAAGGAGCGGATCGCTCCGAAAATTTGACAACCTAAACTTGTCCACGCTGTTGGAATGACTTCTTTACCCCATATACTATTTTAAGTAATTCGTATCTATTAGGATCCAGTGTTATATGGGATTTTACCGTCTATATTACTTCTTTGACCTATACTGTTATATAGAAAGCGATTATTCAATATGTCTTTTACATAGACATCATGTATGAGACCTTCAGTGTTTATTTCTAATCACGAAGCAATAAAGTTATTAATACATCAACACACTTTGGAATGATAATGCCTAGACAGGTTATTTAGGAGGCACGGAAGTCTAGTGGTAGGACGCCGGGCTCGTGACCGAAGGGTTGCGTGTTCGAATCATGGCACGGCACTGTGTTGTATCTTTGAGCAAGATACTTTACTCCGCTTGTTCCAGTCCACTTAGCTGCAAATAAGAACGTGGTTGGGCAGTGCTAGAATTGCTGAACGCTAGCTGTTAGCGCCGAAATTGCAGCTCCGTCTGCATGCTCCTAAGGAAGCTGAGAAAGGTATTGGCTGGTTGCAAATTCCCCATAACCACGGATAATAATTTGTGAACCGCTTTGAGACGACCTACGAACTTGGTTGTGATAAAGCAGTATCTAAGAACCTCGAATTATTATTATTATTTAAATATGAAGATCAACACAATAAAAATGATACCTAAAGTTAAATTCAGCAGAGTTCTTCACTTCTGCTTTCCTTAGCCTTTTTTAGAAATATAAAAATCAAAATTAAAACAGCAGTCAATGACATTGCTCCACACAATTGGAATGCGTGAGTCCAGGTACCCGTGCTGTCTCTGATGGCGCCTGCAATGCGAATATAGCCGACATGTATAATAATGCACTGATTCAGCAATTTTAAGATGTTATTTATAGATTGCTCGCGCAGATATTTGGTAAATCAAAGCCTTAATATCATTCTCTTCTTGTAGTTTTGCATTAAATCAAGAAAAGCATTTTCTGATTTTGGACTTTCCCTTTCTTGAGAGTAACATTTTGCTTTCCACTTACAGTGAATACACCATGTGGTGATTCTGTATTCAAGAACCTGCTCCGAATATCATCTTTTCATGATACTCGTAGAAGACTGCTGACAGATTTACTTACAAATCATAGTATTGAGAGATCAATTTTGATGAGGCAATTGACAATTTTTAAGATTATCATAATCGTCTCAGGAAATGTTCTTATTTCTTATGCTATATCAGTAAATTTTTGTTGATTCGGATTAGTTTCCTTTGTCGGTTTGTTGCCCTTAACCGGTTATTATTTTAAGAACGTGACTTGGATTTGACAAAGATTTACATGACGGGTATCAACGATGAGGCAAAAGAACGCTTATCCTTCCGAAAGTTCTCGTCTCATTTTCCTTGTACCTTTTTAAAATCTTCAATGATATTCCGGGTAAAAATTCATTTTCCTGATATTCTTTCCTATTAACATCGATTTTGAGTTCGATTAAGAATGAAACCACATTCGATATCATAAATAGAAGAGTTGTGTTGACCTTGAAATCCAAAGATGCATAGAAAATGTTATCATCTAAAGCGCAATAATTGTATTTCGAAGAAATGGAATAAATGAAAACACTTACCTGTTGCAAGTGGATTTAGCAAAAACGCAACAGCTGCTGACCAGCAGATGAAGCCCCAGGTACTAGGTAAACGTTCAAGGTCAACGTACTCCACGGCCATGATCATCAGAGTGCCATTGTATCCACCAGCGAACAGACCATAACATCCCATCAAAACACATAGTTCAAGTTTTCTTCGCAGTAACGAAGTACAGACGATTCCCGAACCGAACAACAAAATCGTTGTGGCAAACAACTCATGGCGGTGTTTCGGAAATACATCCATTGTATATCCGAACAGTATTCTACCAATGAGATCTGTAAGTCCAAAAATAAAAAGTACAAATGCTCCGTCTTCTGTCGACAAGCCAATCTCATGAATGAATGGAGGAACAATATTAAACAGACTGTTATATCCAAACATTGCAAAAAACACTGCGACAAATAGTAGAATGCAATTCAGTTGCTTAAAGAGATTCCATTCTAATTCTCTTATTAAAAGTAATACATGCATAGTAAATTTTGTGATCTTTTCACATATTGTATTGACGTAAGAGGTTATTTTTCGTTTTCTGGTAGTCGATTCTTTGTGCGATTTGCTTTTTGACGTATAATCTTGTAACGGTCGGATGAGGAGGCCACAGACACAGATGTTCCACATAATACCACCATAAACAAGCAGAGCTCCATGCAGCCCGTATTCCGTCAGTAGATATCTGATGAGGTAGGGAAAGACCATTCCGCCCAATCCTCCTCCGGCGAGTGAAATCCCAGAGGCGGTTGACCTGTATTTGTTGAAGTAATCAGCAATCATTACAACAGATGGCGAAAAGGCCATTCCGTACCCGATACCTAGTAAACAAATAGTAAACAAAGATTATGGTATTTCACATATATTTTCCGATACAATTATTTTCGAACATTTTTAATGTTTGATATTTTTTTGATATATTTTTCAGAGGCAATGACACTTATATATGGATACAGTGTGACCAGCGAACTGAAAGGCATTACGATTTATTTGTAACCAGGTTTTGATTTGATATATCAATTAGTTATTTGTAGCTTGATTGCACATCCAAAGTCGTAAGAATTACTTTCATTATGTGGATAATTACAAAATGATGTTAACTTGGTTTTATTATGTGTTAGTAGATGAATTTTATATAGGAGATATTGTAGGTGTCCTACGTGGGAAAGTGTGATTTTATAAGAAAGTAATAAGAATGAAAAATTAAGAAAAATATATATATATATTTTTTTTTTCCTATATATTATTGTAATGTAAGATTTCTTAAAAATCAAGGCCTCTATTATTTCCCTTAATCATTTAGTGGTAAATGTTGGAAACAAGACTTTGTAATTTGGTTCAGGTATGTGTGATATAATACATCGGATTTAATAACTAAAATCATTCAGTTTGCAGAACAATAACGCATCCATGTTTGGATAAAGTATTTCAAAAACATTTGCATACATTACATAAAACATATACATTTCCCTATCAATATCGTTGTAATCGTTTCTTTAATACAACTATTCTATTGGTATATGTACATTAGTTGACCGTAACAAATATTAATGATATAAAACACATGTTGAATAGGAAACAGTGATTACAACTTTATAAAACACTTCCACAAAATGATTAACGAATTGATTTGTTCTCACCTGTAATAATGCCATATGTGAAATAAAGAACCTCATACGAGGTTGCAAACGAGGATAATACTAGACCTCCACCAGCCATCAGTCCACCAAAACATATCAGGGTTTGATACGAATATCGTCTACTTAAAGCAGCGCTAATAGGACCTGAAATATAGAGAAGCACGTGGTAAACACTTGTTGTACTGAAGCATTTGTTTGTGATGAAAAAAACATATAAATTCGCAAAAAAAATCATAATTTTGTGATGGATCAGCATATCTTATAATAGCGTATTACATACCAAGAAACTGCAGTAAGAATCCTGCCAAAGACTGCGTTAAGGATAAAGCTTTGTTGGAGACATGAAACTTCTCAGACAGCTCAACGTACAGAATACCAAACGACTTTTGACCTCCAACTACAAAAAAGGATATAAAGAATCCTCCTGAAATATAAATGACCTGTGTTAAATATTACAATGAATAAGGCCATATTTTATCACATTTCAATTTTAGAACAGTACAGTCGTTCACGTTTTGATATGAAAAAATTACAAAGAATACAAATGCAAGCAAACCATGTATGAATAGTTTTGGCGATTATCTAACTGTAATTCAACAACAATCTCTAAGGTTTTCCAGCTGGCAAATACAAATCAAAAATCCTTATGGGCCATTCAGATGACAGAATATTTTGTTTTTGAGGTATTCAATGCTCAAAATGATATTGTTTCCTATTGGATGATTTCGATATCTTTCCTTTTGATTACATTTTAAGGTATCATGTTACATGCATAATACTAAAACAACTGTCCTAAATACATATATTAAAAAGTAAGTAAATCATCATCCACAAGGAAAACAATTAAGTGCGCTTTCTTGGTTGTCATTATGTACTATTAAAAACTTTGCAACTGCTTATAGATACTACATTCAACATATCGTTGTCTAGACGTAAAGGTACTTGAGACCTGACTAGTGGCTGTACCTATGGCCTTCACGTAAAATCGTAAAATCCTTTCTTTGAAAAATATAGTGAAGACCTGGTATAAAGATTTACATGCATATTTTTCATGGCTGACTGACTGAGTCGTCAATAAAGTACCTGCCTCCGATTTAGAGCACACCGTACCCCTATCACTGAACCACACATACTCAATGCTTAAACATAACGTTTGAACTATATTGAATTTCATAAATTATGACCCAACTGGTTTCAATGGGTATAACAATGCTACATGAGAATTTCTGATGGATACTTCTGTATTTCATCAAATTTAATGACACTTACCGAACAGAACTACCCACGCCCACCCATGATCTACCGAGCTGTATTCTGTGGTTACGTCTGATCGACAGTTCCTAGGTATTTCTGTTAAAGTTGAATTTTCCGGTTGAATTTCTAATAGCGCATTCTCAATATCTTCTCCGGTATCAGGATTTGATGACGCGATAGCCGTAGCATCAACTCTGTATCTGTTGTCCATTTCCATCACGTATTTACTATATTGTCACAACGAAAATGATTGCCATGGTTCTGTTGATGTATATTACAAATTTGATATTATTCCTCGTGATGTCCTTTTCGGAAAGATAAGCTTATCCTTTTGATGATAGTTTCAGGTGCACAATGTGGACTTGTTATATTTGGCCATTTTGGGAGCGAGTTTAGTCTCGCTTCGGGTCACGAGAGACGTTCACCTTTCACTGGTTTCGTGAACTTTGTAGGACGTGTGTACTTATGACAGGGTTTAGCGTGAACGTGTCGCAGGTAAACAAGGTTAACGGGGGGCGAGTAATGGGAAACGTTAGTGATACAAAAGAGACAATACATTGTTCTGAAACGTATGAAGCTATTCAAGTCTGCATAATTGACCAGCAAGGAAAGGACAACTGTTGT
Source organism: Mizuhopecten yessoensis (assembly GCF_002113885.1). Taxonomy (NCBI): domain Eukaryota; kingdom Metazoa; phylum Mollusca; class Bivalvia; order Pectinida; family Pectinidae; genus Mizuhopecten; species Mizuhopecten yessoensis. The sequence goes on along the minus strand of NW_018408746.1, from coordinate 380,770 downwards.
ATATTTACGGAAACATCTCTTTTCATTCAGAGAAACATGGCCGCCTGGATAGGTTTGGAAGTATCGAAGACCGGATCCCTTTTTCTTGATTGTAATATATAAAGAATAAAGAAATGCAAGGGCAAAGTAGGAAAAAGGGTCAGCGACCCTAAAATTATATATTAAAATTAAAAGAGACAGTGTAGTCTGTTGAAGCCTCGCTTATCCGCAGGTGTTGTGTTTTATACGATGAATGCTCTTTGTTAGGTTGAACATTGTTATAAGAAACATGATGAATATATTATTTTAACCTCTCTGTGGTACTGACACTTAGCAACCCTACCAAGTCAACGTTCGAATGGCATTGTCGCAACGACATTAGCGTGTATTGTGAAACTTGCCTGCAAAGATGTTTCATTCATTTTGACTGTAAATGCCATATCCACACGGTTTCTTATTATCGGAGTTTAACTTTCTACACAAACAATATATATGTTAATGTATTGCGACACTTCAAGACTGATTTTCTCAAGCATTCCATACCGCTTGCTTCGCTTTAAAAATAAACGAGTCTGTCATCTTTATTTTAACGGTTTTAGAGACTAAGATGTTTTCCTAATAAGTGTCATTATGCTTCAGCAATAATTGGTTTCGTCTCATGAAACAGTATACTATGAACACGACATTGCCAGTTGTATACATTCTGCACTACGTCAGACCTCCAGCAGTGTACACAACAGTTTCATATTCCAAGGACTAGACTCTAGACTGTTTTTATGTATTATTTACTAGTCATATATATATACCCCAAACATGAGGGACGGTATGGGATATCAACCTCTCCTGATACAATATGAACATGATGAATGTTTGACACCATGTTATATTTCTTTATTTACAAATTTTGTTGAAATTACATGATTATTGTTTAGTGACAGTGGTATTTACATAGTAACTTCCCTTTATAGTTAGACATTTAAGAGTTACTCTCCTTTAATGGAAAATCGCCATTTGTTATCTAAATGGAGTCATTTGAGGAAACACTAACACTAGCCCGTTTAAAGCATATATTGTTCATTAATGTACTGTGTCAATTATTCTTTAAACAGGCTAATGTTAGTGTTTCCTCAAATGACTCCATTTAGATTAAAAATGGCGACTTTCCATCAAAGGGGAGTAACTCTGAAATGTCTAACTATAAAGAGAAGTTACTATGTAAATACCACTGTCACTAAACAATAATCATGTAGAAATCCCCTCATCTCGGACTAGCGTTATTTTCTAGCTCTGTGACTATAATTTTGTCGATTCAACACCTAAGTTAAAAGCTCAGACTTACTTAACTAACGTAAAGTTGCAATTATATTGCGTTTGCCTTGTGTTAGCATTTCATTTGTGTTTTTTCCCTTAAATTTGATTCATTTAACAGCAAATATGATAGAAGTTTTATCGATTGATTGTGATCACACTAAATGGTCAGGATGGACTGGTGCAGGAGGTCGTTATGTTGGGAGGAAACAGTGATTAGATGGAGAAAGCCTACATGGTCGGTAGGTGACCCAAGCTCGTTTGCGTTGAATTTGCGTTCAAACGGCAAACAAAGCGGTCCTTGGATAGTGTACAAAGGACGTACTGCATTTAACAACCTTTAAATATTTACACAGGTTATTTATCTTCTGATTCACACGAATTGCTGATTTTTGTTACTGATACTGGAGTCACTGAATCTGAATTTTTTTTTGTTTTTTTGTTTTTTTAATTTTAAAAGAAAACCATAATGCAATGCACAAATACTCACTATTGTAGCTCACATAAGGCAGTGAAATATAAGCTAGTAAACATACGCAATGAAGAAACTGAAACAATTGCTGGTACTTATATGCAACACTCAAAGATATAGTACTAATTGATTGAATTTTTAACTGCCCTGCTTCTTTACACAAGTACCTTCTCTCCCTTTTAAATATTTAGGTGCAGGACTGGTTTCCCTTGTTAAATGGCGGTACACGCATTTAGTATGTATGTGTTTGAAGATGCCGGCGGACAAAAATGTTCTTTTTATTTCTAGATCTACTTTAAACTCGTCAAGTCCACGGTCAGAATGTTTCGTCAAACTGACCGCAAAGGTAACCTGAAATAGTGTTTTTAAATCTGCCAAATGATTAGCGACAATGTTGGTTTCGATTGATTGAAATCAACATATGGCATTAACCATGACATCAGTGTTTCTTGTTGACAAAATGGCGATCGGAAATAAAAGATCTTTACCAAATAATTTTGGTTAAAAATTGAAATTAGAGAACATTCCACAGGGAAAAAAATGACAAAAACGCGCTTGATTTATAAAATAAGACATGGGAATCGCATGACGAATGTTTGAATGCACAAAAGGGCAGCCTTATTTAAATATTTAGATTAGATAGGTCACCCTGCTTATCATAGGCTTATGAACACTGAGTTAGACGCGAAAAAGACTTTCATTACGTTTTACTATGTAGAATAATAAAATCATGAGATGTTTGTATATAATTGTGGAAATATCACTCGGGTTTCACATTTGTTGGATAAATAATCAATTTAGGCCGCAAGCAGCTTTCTTTAAAATCATTCAGTTTGCAGAACAATAACGCATCCATGTTTGGATAAAGTATTTCAAAAACATTTGCATACATTACATAAAACATATACTTTTCCCTATCAATATCGTTGTAATCGTTAATTTAATACAGTTATTCTATTGGTATATGTACATTAGTAGACCGTAACAAATATTAATGATATATAACACATGTTGAATAGGAAACAGTGATTACACCTTTATAAAACACTTCCACAAAATGATTAACGAAATATATGAACACTGAGTTAGACGCGAAAAAGACTTTCATTACGTTTAACTATGTAGAATAATAAAATCATGAGATGTTTGTATATAATTGTGGAAATATCACTCGGGTTTCACATTTGTTGGATAAATAATCAATTTAGGCCGCAAGCAGCTTTCTTTAATATTTTTTCCAATTTTTCTCACATTCGCTACATATATCACTATTATAAACCTTCAAGCGTTGGTTGTTTCTCAAATAAACTATAAACGACATAAACGTGATGCCTTAGACGATTATTTATTTGATAAAAATGGTAACCAAAACTTTCTAAATGAAAAAAGAATCTAAATCTAAACTGTCCATCCCCGAATACGTTTTAGTTTACTTTTTGGGTTGGTATTTTGCTGTCCCGAAGTGCTGTAACTGATAAAGAAGGGTATAGACTTAAACTTAATCAAACAACATTTTCGTTTCCAAAATCACACAGATTCTTAGGCTCTGAATAAAGAACACAAACTAGAACATAGGTTAAAAGTATATGTATTACGTTTATTGATATAAGACAGCCTGTTTATTGAATTATGTACCATTAGCGTTTGGCCATTGAAACATACAAGTCTGTGAATTAAATTACTTCATTCAGAGTTACAAGTTTTATGTACACTAGTTTTATGTACTTCATGGAACATTCGTGGGTGGCTGATTGTCGCAGTGGACAACGTACTCACCTTTCACCAAGTGACCCGGATTCGATTCCCAAAGCTGACATGAAAGGGTCAGCTACCCGACAATGTGGGTTTCTCCCGGAGACTCCGGTTTACTCCCACGTTAATTTCCTCTGCGGACGCGGACGTATGATCATCCAGATACTTAATATACATACTGTACAGATATTGAATTTAGCGGGGTTAACATTTCTAGTTCTTTGTGTCCGAACTTATTTGTATGGGTTTATTTTCGCGGATCACAATTTCTGTAAGTCGGAAATACCTCGGAAGGGGTTCTTGAGCAGGACAAAGAATGAGGCTTTCCCATTTGCTTGGATTTAAACTGTACACATTTCTTTGTTCTGCTCAAGTTTATGTGTGTACATGTAAGCTTACTGTACATAATGGATTTATCTATTGTGCATGACTGATTACTTTTTTTAGATTTCAATTCATCTGTTAACTTTTTTATGAAGCGTACTTCTTTCAAAACGATGCTTTGGCATAGTAGCACCAGTTTTCAACTGATATCACGGACCTGTGCAGCGTGGGTATTATGGCGACGATCTCAAAATATTCACGAGGGGTTTAATGATAACCGCTTCTAGATTGACATTTGTTCTAGTTTCTAGTGTAGTTGCTTCTATATAAATTAAAATATCTGATACGGTTACTACCATTTGGATCACCGTATCTTGTACGTTCGCTACTATTTGAATTACCTTATATGATATACTAGCGGAAAAAAGAAACTGTGTATGCCTAAAATGTGTTGTAAAAATAAATGTGTATGACGTAGAACAACAAGGTTTTCAGGGACAATTTATTTGTTATTTATTAACAGTTGCATTCCATTTTCAACGTTATGGAATCAATAAGTTGCGCTCAGGAGTGACGTAAACACAGCAGGGGTCAATACTAAGTTCACGAAGTTAATACCTCGTATGTAAACCGTTTGCCTGAATGCAATCCTGGCAACGTCGACGCATGGAGCCTATCAGACAGTTCAAGAATGCTTGTAGTATGGCATTCCAGATCTGTACCAACGCTGCATGCAGGCCAACGTCAACGGTTGATTAGGTAATCCCCGTAATATGCGTTTCACTTCATCCCAGACGTGTTCAATGGGCGACAGATCAGGGGGTACAGCAGGCCAGGGCAACACGTCAACGTTCTGCTGGGCCAGAAAGTCCATAGCGACACGAGCTGTGTGTGGCCTGGCGTTGTCTGCCGTAGCGTAATATGACGCTGCTGCCCTTGCACGAATGGAACGACGTGGGTCCGGATGATCTCGTCACAGTAACGTAGCGCGTTCAAGTTCCCGTTAACATCCACCAGAGGCGTTCTCCCGTTGGCTGTGATGCCGCCCCAAATCATAACGCTGCCTCCGCCGAAAAAACGTCGTTGTACCACACACGCGTCATGGAAACGTTCTCCAATGCGACGATACACTCTTTAACGGCCGTCCCTACTATCCAGGTGGACTCGCGACTCGTCCGTAAACAAAATCCCTGCCCAATCCCGTCGAGTAAATCGCAGATGCCTTCTGCACCAGTCCAGACGTGCTACACGATGACGTGGCAGAAGAACACGCAATCGGTTCCGTACAGTTCTCGGGCTTATTGGAAGCAACCCAGTGATTGTCCGTGCACTCAAACTTGCCGTTTGGAAGCGATTTCTCAAATGGACAAGCCGAATATGGTTGTCCTGTTGACATGACGTCACACGTGGACGTCCCGCACGAGGTCGATCGCCGAAGTGGCCAAACTGTTGATGTCGTCTCCACAAATCCCGGATTGTGTTTCGATGGACAGGAAAACCTGTAGAGACAACGGCTTGGCCTATACCAGCTTGAAGCATGCCAATAATCCGGAAGCGGTCATTTTTATTGAGCCTCGGCATAGCATTTATCACAAATTAAAACGTTTTAATGCTGTTTTTACTGTTCACTGGTCTCAACAGAGTGACCCAACAGTTCAAAAATAAAATTTCATTGTCGAATTGGATAATTGGACGAGAAAAACATGCAAACTGGTCAACGCCTATAGAGAGCAAACTGCACGGAAAAAAATGTCAATGCCACACGGATAGTGTGTATGTGTCATACTCGGTCATGTGTGTGAATTTTCATGTATATACAGTTGGTAATACATGTTCTATAACCATTCTCCGCATGCACAGTTTCTATTTTTCGCTAGTATACATTCGCTACCATATGAATTACCGTTTCTGGTACTGTTGTTTCTCTATGGATTATCGTATCTGATGCAGTATACGTCATGGATTCCCGTTTCTGGTACTGTTGCTTTTATATGGATTATCGTATCTGATGCAGTAGGTACTTCAAGGATTCCCGTTTCTGGTACTGATGTCTCTATATGGATTATCGTATCTGATGCAGTATATTTCATGGATTCCCGTTTCTGGTACTGATGCCTCTATATGGATTATCGTATATGATGCAGTAGGTACTACAAGGATTCCCGTTTCTGGTACTGATGCCTCTATATTGATTATCGTATCTGATGCAGTATACGTCATGGATTCCCGTTTCTGGTACTGTTGCTTTTATATGGATTATCGTATCTGATGCAGTAGGTACTTCAAGGATTCCCGTTTCTGGTACTGATGTCTCTATATGGATTATCGTATCTGATGCAGTATACGTCATGGATTCCCGTTTCTGGTACTGATGCCTCTATATGAATTATCGTATCTGATGCAGTAGGTACTTCATGGATTCCCGTTTCTGGTACTGATTCCTCTATATGGTTTATCGTATCTGATGCAGTAGGTACTTCAAGGATTCCCGTTTCTGGTACTGTTGCTTCTATATTGATTATCGTATCTGATAAAGTAGGTACTGCATGGATTCCCGTTTCTGGTACTGATGCCTCTATATGGTTTATCGTATCTGATGCTGTAGGTATTCATGGATTCCCGTTTCTGGTACTGATGCCTCTATATGGATTATCGTATCTGATGCAGTATACTTCATGGATTCCCGTTTCTGGATCTGATGCCTCTATATGGATTATCGTATCTGATAAAGTAGGTCCTTCATGGATTACCGGTGTTGGTAAGGTTGATAATATATTAATTACCGTATCAGATACAGCTGCTACTATTTCTGGAACTATTGTTACTTTATAAATCAGCGTGTTTGATAGGTTGCTTATTTTAAAATAGTCCTGAGTTTAAAACAAATTTCATGATTTAATCGCCAGTATAGACACGAAAAACAACGTACTATCCCCATTCTAATAAACGTTCACAAAATAATTGCGCTAATATGTTTCGAAACATTGTATTTACCTTGATACAAGTACGTAGTAAAGTATCTGTGACCTGTGTTGGTGACGTGCCATTCTGCAGCGGACTGACCAATTAGAAGGAAGCTTTGTTAAGTCGGTAATTTGGCCCCGTGTACACTGGCGAGTGTTCGATCTGTATGTTGATGAGGCGGAATATTTGGATTGTTCGTGAACGTTCTGTTACTAAAGTTGTTTCGACACATTTCGATTAACATTGACCAAATTCTTACATTTCAAGGTCAGTATGCATGCCAATCTATGCGTATCGACATCAATAATGAATGTAGCAGAGTGTTGGATTTCGCTAAGAGGCGAGCTTGACGCCGTTTTGTTTTGGTTAGAAACGGGGTATGGCTTAATATAAGTTGCGATGGGTGGAGCTGAACACGATTGATCAAGATTCATTCGCAGATTAGAACATGTTCTGAAAACAATCAAAACACATCCTCACTAACGAAGCGTGTTAGAATACAGATTTGATGAAAACTTTCTGAACAAAACACCCTAAACATTGTAGAACTTTTATGAAAAATCGAAGGATAGAATAAACAAAAAGTAATAAACCTGCGGGACAAGAGCGGGTCCGAATCTTGGGCTTCAAATAATTATACTGTAGGTTTTACAATATATCGACTGAGTACCTTGACATCAAAAGTGTCCTGACTCCACTCGTACGGTTTATCTAAGCAAAATTACACGGAGGTTAAGTCCTGCTGATAAGAAATGGGAATGGTTCGTGTGAAAGAGACACTTGTACAGGATATGAAGGGTTTTTATTGAAGGAGGAACATATACTACCATGAAAGGTGAGTAGTGATATATGTATGTTTTTATATTTATAAAGTGGAACCTATATCACAATGAAAGGTGAGTAGTGATATATGAATGTTTGTATATTATTTGTCCGTTTATACCAGTGTTTGTGGTCTAACAATTTATCTACGTGAAAAACATTTCGTTTGTGTCTGTTTGTTTGTCATAAGGCAGTTCTTGACATATTTCACTTGTGTTTTGTGTATATTTTATGTCTTAGCTATATCCATGACATGTACTATTTATTTTCTTTGTATTTTATAACAAAGTGTATTATATGTCATATCTGTTATTTTGTACTCTATATCATAACAATCTTTATTCGCGCTATGTTCTTTGAATATTGCATTCCACAATGATGTGCATACGTTTCCAGTTTGTATATCATAACGATCTTGATTTCCGCTATGTTCTTCGAATGTTTGCACTCCACAATGATGTGCATACGTTTCCAGTTTGTTATTCCTAACTATGTTTTTGTTACAACGACGTTAGTATATAGGGCTCACTTGTTCATTTCTTTGTATGTTTATGTACAATAAAAAAATTCCAATATTTTGTGTACCAGTTACAATCGCATGATGCATCAGCCCACGTTTATCTGAACAGGTTTTGTACCAATATGCTTCCTGCTGCTGGTAGGTTATGGTGAGTATAAAAAAACATTATATTTTTTAAATAAATATGAACAGAAATCAGTCGTAGCAACAAACAGTGAATTATTATACACTTTCTTCGAAACTTTAATGTTTAAACCACAAATATACAATAACGAATGCTAAAAAGCTTTTAAAAGTTTTAATAGGATAATGTCCAGTTACACGTCTTGTATTTGCTTCAGGTTGCCTTTAGGATCTCATAATAGTGAAATTATATTTATGTATATTTGTATGTTGATTAAGAGTCCAGCATTGCAAGTTATACAATCTCCATTTTCAATAAAAAGGGTTCGGTAACGTTTCCTGTTATTTGAGGTAATGTGTAATATTCATTTTGATGTTGATCGTATGCTAAATGTTGTTGTCAATTAAATAAATGAAATACACCTTTCAAACATTATGAAGGTATGCAACACAATTCCGTTTCCACTAATTTGGTGTAATCAGTTCCGTTATGGAACTTTACTAATGTTTGAAAAAAGGCATTACATTTCTCATATTTACGTTGGTCTTGTTGAGTTCCAAAAAACAACAACAAAGAAAACAAAACATTACACAAACTGTTTTACCAACTGTTGGAACAGCCATATTTGTTTCTATGGTTACTAGTTCCGTCAGGCGTCCAACGTCGGAAACATTATGAAGTTTCCATCATAACATTAATTATTCCTCGACAAAAAAAGTTTGACGGAAGGAAACGAATAGTTTCCAATTGGAAACATTCACGGGTAATAGTTCCAGCTGTGATGGGATAATTACAACATTATTAGTCGATACAAATGAAATATAAACATATTGTTTATTTGTACAATGCACAGTTACATCCATGACACAAATCCCTCTTATGTGTGTGGATGAAATAACGGATTGTGAATCGTATGGTACATCAGCATGTCACGGAGTGTACAAGGAGTGGGGCTTTCAAAACTGCAAGTCATTCTGTGGATTTTGTGGTAAGTAAAGATAGAGAGATACAGAATTATGTATACAGTGATGATAGAATGAGATTCAACGTTAAAACGAAATAACTTCAACTGGAACAGAGGAGGCACCAAATTTAAAGGGGAAAGGGACATGAACACCACTACAATAAATTAATTTAGAAATCGAATGAATGAACGAACGAAGGAACGAAGGAAGGAAGGAAGGAACGAACGAAATAATAAGCATTTCAAACACTTAATATGGTACTGAAATATTGGTAAATATCCCTTTCGTTCCGGACCTCAACTGCCCATATACCGTATTCTTAATCATTGTATTAGTATTTAACTACGGATAAAGCAGTTTGGTGTGTACCCGCCATTTTGTTTGTAAGGTTTAATGTTGTCGCTTTTTCTTTAATACTAAATTATATCTCTTACGACAAAGTAGTCCATATACCAATAGGGCGCATATCTTTATAACATCCTGATGTTTACATCGGGCACTAGAGAGAAGAGAATCAGCTGTGAAATGTAAACTTAATACGAGTTGCTGGAATGTCATTACTGAAGGAATGTTAATTGGTAACGATGACACAATGACATTAGATGGAACTATAGCATCGGTATCAAATGGTCATCTAGCGATCTCTTACATATATTGCTGATCTATGAAATACAAACATAATACAATGTAGCTACTACTCATTGACTAATACATGATTAACTTTAGCAATATATATGACAAAGAACGTGATTGACCCTTATTAAATTGTCGTTATATTTTAACTACAGGTGGTTTAATTGATATGTATCTGTTTGTATTCTGTAAATTGGGCATCGTTTGTGACTTGATGTCTTAATGTTTTACTGTCTACTGTCTTCTTATGGTTGGGCATCATTATTGCTGATCTTTGAGTTAATCATGTCTCATGTGTACTCCCTTGAGTAAGACATATTGCCCTCTATCGTTTTGATGTTATTTCTGTTCCATTTTTATGTATCAGAATGTTAGTATTATCCTTAGCCATACTGAACCAAATATCTTATGATATTTCTCTTTCCATTGTGGATGTCAATGGAGTAGTGTGGTCTGTCACAAAATCAATTGATCCATATTAACATTGCTTGTTGAAGGTAACGTCGAGAAACCCACCTCCCCGCTCCCGATACCTCCTAAAGGCACGTGTCATGACGAGTTGGCAACGTGCTCAGGCTATGGCAAGCAAATGTGTCAGCACTATGGTAGTTGGGCCCGACAGAATTGTGCTAGCTACTGTGACTTCTGTAGTAAGTACAGTCACGTGGTATGTTATTCTTCTTGATGATACGGTGCTATTTATATCTATTGTGAACTTTTGTTGAGGTGAATATGTGGTAGTAAACCCGACAAAGTTATATTAATCAGGAAGCCGAGGTCAAATCGCTTTCGCAAGTCCATTAAACGACATATTCACCGAGATAAAGGTCCTAAATTGTTTTTTAAGAAATTATGTTATGATGATTTTATTATTACAAAAAATAAATGTATCACATTTGGCAGAGAGCATTGTGACGTTACATAGGAAGTTACGTCATAAAGTGAATATTGACCAGAGGTTTCTTAAAATATATATAGTATATATAGGTACTCCAAGTCAATATCACAAATCACCGACATCCACATGATTATGATTTAACCCACAATTGTTGCATATAATATTAACATGATTAAAGTAAATAACATATAAAATTAAAAGTTATAAAATATAAGAGCGAACTTCACAAGATATTTTCCCAGTATAAAGTAACTTATTACGTCTACAAACAACCTAATCCTATCTGTAGACATGTCAACCTTTAAGTTTTCTATACAGTTTATTCAAACCTACATTCCTTATTTGGAGTTCAAGGAACAATGATGTAGATATTTACTCGTCCTCTTTATATAAGAAAAGAACTAAGAATGGTTTAATTACAATTGGATACAGTAAACCATTTGTGCTCCAAACATTGGCGTCACACGTTAGATGACCTGCTTTAATGTGTACATTTATATTGTAGATGATGTAGCGTCAACCCAACCTTCTGCAGGTACTGTATGACATTTTTTTTTAAAGTTTTGATGGAAACACTACATACATTCTTCTTGTCAAACCATAATTTTAACATTTTTAAGGTAAATTTTCCCAATTCAATTATACTTACTGAGTCCTTTGTGATGATCAAGATGCAAGACTGAGTGCCGATAGGAAAGAAAATATGGAGTACTTTGTGTGTTTATGTCTAATGACTAATATGTGTCAAATTTATTGTTTACACTGGTAGCGTCAAATGGATGTAATTACAACGGCATCACGCACAGAGACGGAGAAATATGGCAGGAAGGTTGTCAGTACAACTGTGAGTGTGTAGACGGTAGCACCGGGTTTTATCGCTGTACCGAACTGTGAGTTAATACGGATTCGTAATAACATCAAACTTAACGTCATATGTTATTATAAGCTGACTTAAGTAGCGAAACTTGTTTTTCAAATTTAAAGTAAATTAAGAGTTTAAAATTGACATATTTATTATGAAGGTTAGCCGAGTAAATAGAAAGGTCAAAGACACTGTTACACTTTTCATTAAAACATCTGAAAAAAATAAAAGTTTTCGTTCTACGGTGTTAATCTTTGTTTGAAATAGCATCTACTTAAATGGTTGACGTCTGACATATTTTTCATGCTTTTCGTAAACAATGACGCAACTGTTTAGCAAAGCAATCCTTTCTGTCTAAACTGGCAAAATAGAAATATTTTGTTTCAAGTACGAATGAGATTTAGTATTGTAATATACTTAATGTGATTTAGTATTGTAAGTTACTTAAGTAAATTATTTAAGTGTTAATAACATTTTTGGTATGCTTTATGAAGCTGAGTACATATGCAGATGATATTTAAGGGTTTCTTGGTGAATACCATGTAACTTTCAAAAGAAAGGCAGGATACCTATATCTTTCTCCAGATTTATGCACAAGAAACAATATCTCGTATGCTCGGAGTGGTATTCAGCATAAAAAACCCATTAAATTTCATATTTTAATTACCTCACGCTTTACAACAAGAGTACGCGCAATTTTAATTGGATACTAAACAACATTCTACTGGGTTTTGTTTTTGTTTTTATTTGATAAGATTTGCTTACAGAAATGTTTTAATCTTGAGGTTAGTATACCCTAGTGTATGCAGCCAATAACCTCTGGCTATCGAGGATGATTCTACCGTGCTTCATCTGTATCTAAACAGATTATCAAGGGGTTTTAACAAAGCAAATTTATATCACCGTTCTGTTTGGTAAATATCAAAAGTGACATTTTCACACTGTGACAAACATCACTTGTGTATTTGTCACAGACTGAACGATAGTTATTTTATTAAGTTGATTGAATTTGACATCTTCCTGAAGATATGTAATAAGCCAGGATTAATGAAGAGAGGAACCTAAGTACAGTCTTTTATTTTTTTCTATTTTAGGTGTTTAACATGGAATCTTCCAGATGTCTGTCATCAAGAGGATCCCGCTCCGGGCAAATGTTGTAAAAAACCGTCATGTCCTGCAAGTGTCGTAATCCAATATCCGGCCGGATACACAGATGTGTAATTGTACCAAACATCTCAGACATCAATGTAGCAGTTTTAAAGTTAAAGTTACATAATTGCTCTCTTGATAACTTATATGAATAATAAATAAATAATAACAAAACCATACAATCAAGGAGACCTTGTAATCTAATCAGAGATAAGAAATTCACAAGATTGATTTGCACTCAGTTCATGACGAAGAAACGCGGACTGCGTCATGTATATAAAGAGGTAAATGATTCGGAGCATTTTTTAAGCGCAACAATGGCCGAAATGAAACATACCGAAGATGAAATTGTGAGATTTATTTAGTCCCTGTCTGACAAGATCATTTTTAAGTTCAGCGGCAATACTGTAGACAGAGTTTTTTCCTATAACAATAATATTCGCCGTCCTCTTGCCGACTTGTTTTCATTTGAGGCTGAATTTAATACAAACTTATCAGGACTGGTAACAAAAACCTTAACAAGTCCTTCAATTTAACACTCAAATATATATATATATATATTATGGTTAGAATATAAATAGGTATTCGGTCTTAACGAGATTTTAACAGCTACAGCAATTTAGGGACGTGACAGGTTTTGGTAGTGGAGGACAAACGGAGTACCAGAAGAAAAACCACCGACCTGCGGACTACTGTTCACAGATGTCAGACAACTTAACATATTTTACACCGCGGCCCTTTCTTAAGCTGAATAAAAGTCCCCCCCCCCCCACACACACACTGGGATTTTGGGAAAACCTTTATATGTAAATAGTTTGGCGGTGTTTTGTATAAATAACATCTATTTCTATAACTAAGAAAATGCTATTTGAATAGATATGAACAATTTTTTTTGTACAATCGATTTCCAGGTATTGTGTGTAGAGTTTTGCAAAAGGAATCGTGCAAAGTGAAAGGAATACACAAAACTCGAATATAAATGGTCAACAAACAAATGTATGCTACAGTACCCGAATTTTCACTACTAACATTTCATCTCTCCACAAGCCAGATAAAAAAATAACGAATCTGGCTGCTGCGGTTGCTGATGTTTTTCAATAACTAGAGTATGACTAGATTCTTCATTTCACTATGAAGAATCAAAATAACCTTTTCATTTGTTATTCCAAGTATACACCATATTTCTTTACAAGCATATGTTAATGGTGACTAAAACCTGTTCTTTAACCGTGCACAATTCACTCTGAGTATTTCATGATCCCAGACAAAACACAGAAGGTTCTTTCAAATAAACAGTAATAATACAAAGTTATTATACACAGGTCAAATACCACGTTCTGTTCAGAACGTCACATTTGGAAGTCACTGTAATTTAACACAAATGAGAGAGTCCCGGCGCGTGAACCCCAGGTGTGACGCCGTCCACGTTGATGTCCTACTCGAGCTGTAGAGTGGTTAGCTAGAGACGTACAGTCAGATGTCTGGATATAGTTCAGGTCGTTCTCCAATGTTATGTATGTAGAACTGGTACTACCTTGGCTCAAGCCATGCCCAGCTGTCCTGGTCAGGTCTCCATCGTGATGTCTACCCCATCACCCATTCAACATGGAGACTATCAGACAAAAACTGTGTTTGCAATCTCGAAACCCTTTTTTTTTTACATTTTACAAAAAGCTTCCGGTTGACACCGGAAGTGAAAGTTACCTACGTGACCTTTCGGTTTACATTTGAGATAAAAACATATTACCAAATTACTAACTGACAGCTGAATATTACCAACTTCCCTTCTTCTTTTAACATTTTATAAACAATTTAACGTAATTTTACTTCTCTGTACAACATTATAAAGATTGTTTAATACTGTACATACATGCTCGAGCAATTGTAATATACTGATAATTCTCCCAACACTCAGCAACATGCCTGCCGTCGTAGTGAATATTTTTCCTCTTACCAGAGATCGGCCGATCTTATTTCTGATTCGCTACTAATCCTACCCGGCATAGCACAGGTAAACGCAAAAGCTACAAATATCTACATTGTAAAACATGGTCAAAATTATAAGCGGCAACATTGAAATTTCTCTACGTCACGCTACCTATATTTCTAATCAAGAATCATATCACAACTTCACATTATACAGGTAGAAATAATTTAAGAAACGTATGTCACATATTGACATTGTATTTTAATGCAAACCTGATATTTACTCATTTTACGTATATGATGCATTTGGTTCAGCTAAATAAAGAATGTGATTGGTTTTTGTTAAGCATATGATGTCATTATCTTTAAACAACGTTTAGGATTGATACAAGAAGGAAAGACCTATGGTCATTTAAGGGACTAAACAAGAGAGATTTTTGC
Source organism: Mizuhopecten yessoensis (assembly GCF_002113885.1). Classification (NCBI taxonomy): domain Eukaryota; kingdom Metazoa; phylum Mollusca; class Bivalvia; order Pectinida; family Pectinidae; genus Mizuhopecten; species Mizuhopecten yessoensis. The sequence goes on along the minus strand of NW_018408746.1, from coordinate 365,631 downwards.
TTTTTGAAACTGTGCTTGAACACTTTGTCTTAAATTTTGAAGACACTGAAGTTGGGAAATGGATATAGAATATAATGGACATTTAAGAATTGAGCGAATAAGACGAGATTTAAGAAGTCTAACCATTTATTTCCGCCAGGAATCTGAAGCTCTGATGAATTCGTGGAAACTTGTAACTTAAACGTAGGTTTTTAATAATATTGACTTGATTACACAATAATATATGATTGGACTGAACGTGTATAAAATGACTTGTTTACCTATATACAAACAAGAATATGTTATACAATCTGGAAAAAAATACACGAAAACAAGTAAGACTAGCTACAAGATTTTACGAGTGTCACTCATTTCCTTATCTATATTTCGACTTAAGCAAGTCTTCAGATTGTTGTTTTAGGATAAATGTTCTACATATACAAGAACAACTAAATTTCCGAGAAAAGATAATACAAATATAGAGTGAAAAGCAGTCTAGAAACCAGCGTGAAGTTGGTTACTTATTCAAAATCAGGGTAGCTCAATATTGGACTAGCCCAATTATGGGCTGGACTGGTACGTTATCGATCTCTTCATTATTTGAAGAAAAATAAAATAAAACAAATAACAACATCATACCATCAAACCTTGTAATCTATTCCGAGATAAGAAATGCACAAAATTGATTTACACTCAATGTTTCCCCCCGCTAGTTACAGTGAACAGAACCAATTATCATGTGAGGAGAAAAGAGATGTTTCCTACAAATGTCATTTCTTCTGATAGGCATTGTTTGTACATGGATTTACTCTGTATACACGAGCTAGGTAAGCATCAACTACGGTATCCCATGCTAAATAAGCGACGTGCGATAATACGTAAAATTAATTAACCTTTCGAAACTCAACTAGAGAATGGGTTTTTCCCCGTTTTACATCGACCCGATTATCTTCAATTCAGTTCATAACATACAGAATGTTTAACCAATTATTTAGTGTGTGTGATGTCACATCACACTTACAGCTACATATTGAATCTCATAATGTCATGGTCTTCCCCGATAACCTACAGACTTCATATCAGTAAGAAGTGGCCCCCACGATTTCACCTGATCTGAATATCATGGTGAAGTTGCCTATTACCATAATCTACGTACGGATTTATTTGACCATGTTGATGCGTATAAATAATGTACAGGCTTAATGTCATGAAGAGGTGGTCTATATTTCTCGGTGTAGAAAAACATACTGTGTGAAATAGTATGATAATCTACAGGCTTTAAATCATGATAATAATAATAATAATTCGAGATTCTTATACCCTTCATCACAACCGAAATCGTAGGTCGTCTCGAAGCAGTTCACAAATCATTATCCGTGGTAATAGTGCTTTATAACCAGCCAATGTTTTTGCAGGCGGTGCTGCCACTTCGGCGCTCACAGCTAGCATTCAACAATTCTAGCACTGGCCAACCACGTAACCATTTACACCTGAGTAGACTGGAACAAGCGGAGTAAAGTATACATCACAGTGCAGTACCGTGACTCGAACCCTTCGATCACGAGCCCGGCGTCATGCCACTTCATGACGTAGTTTCCTCCAACAATAATCTACGCGCTGATTAACACCTCCTATATATAACTATGTGGAGTCCCATAGAAATGGACAGGCTAAATATCACGATGGAAGTGGCTCTTACAGTATCATATGGCCTTAATATTATGACGATATTGATATATTGGCTGAACATTAGGGCGTAGTGGCCTCTACGATAATTTAAGAGGCCTGATTTTATGTTGAAGTTACACCCAAAGATATTCTGCAGACTGAAGATTTTGACGTAGAAAGGCGGACACAAATATAAAAACATAGTTGTAAATTAAGTCGGAACATATATTTTCAAAGGTACAAATAAATTGTAAAAATTACTTTGTTTTTATCTAACAAAATCCTTTTTGAGTGCCCAAATTTTCCAGCAGACTCTAAGCACAGATTGCCCCTCTTATTGTCGACTTTTGTTTCATTTGAGGCAAGCCAAACACTTTAATATCACATTAAAATATATTGTCGATATGCTGTCGATGTGCTGTCTTTAAACAATAGTATTGTACATTTATCACATATATGTACCTGTTGAATCTTGTTATAGTAATACAAGCAATTTTTGGACCATGAAATACAACGTTCTGTATTGCACATGTGCAATACGGAATGTTGTATTTACCTACTAGCCGGAACTACTTTTTTTATGGGAATCCCCTTGTCATGGCGAACTGAACAGTTCCCGATATTTGCAAAAAATATCAAAGATTGTAAAATCTTTGTATCGATCTCTACCAAATACGGAAGGTATGTGATAAAAGCAAGACCACACACTGGTGTTTTTCTAGCGAATCAGAAAGCATTCATTTATTGTGAGGACGTGAATATATTCGGCCGCGCAATAAATGAGTGCTTTCTGATTCGTTAAAAAAACACAAGTGTGTGGTCTTGCATATAAATTATGACCTCCAGAAATCAGAGACTCCACAGACTCTCCTACCTAAGCCACTTCCCTCGATCTTAACCTGCTGACGGACCAGATTATAATGCAAGGTTTCAAAAGATGCGAAGACTATGAACTTGTGCTGTTGTTGACATCATGATCTCATTTGGAAATATACCATTTCTTTGTGTGATATGATGGTCGATATTTTTTATTATGCTCATTAGTGCGCAAGTTGTTTTGTTGTCAATTCTACCTGGATTTGACCTAGATGCGATGGTGCCGGTCGTCGATGAAGCAGAAGAAGCGTATCCTTCCAACACCTGGTCATATGACAAATGCATTTTCAAGAGTCTCCATGTAATCCTTTTTCTTGTTGGTATTTCACCGTCCTTTGATCTATTCTGAGCTCGAATTACAGTTTTGTAATGATACTGATGCATGGTGTTTTTTCTGGAGAAGCAAATGCGCTGTAACAAGTAATGGAGGCAAATGATTCGATTACAAAATTGTGAAATTAGGCCCGTTCACAGGGTAACAGGAAACAAATTAGACTACCCCGAAATAGATATTTATTTTGTTTAAATCTTACCTAAGTTATAAATACAAAACTATCAAATTGATTTTCATTCTCTCTGACACGGCCTCACAACACTAAAATATACTGACGAGGCAAACGAACTCCCGACTCATTATGGTAATTGTTTTTCTCCTTAATATCCCACACGCACATTTCTCATAGCACACAGATCACAAAGCAGCCATCTCTTCTCCCGATCTAACACACAGCTATGGTTTTTAAGGTATAATACACTGCTTACATACGAATTGGATGGAGTACTTGAGAAGGCACACATCCCTAGGTTATTACATAGGCCGCCTGATCCCCCTCTGTGTCATGGACACATTGTGTTGTTATGGTAATGCAAGATCAGAGCCTGCGTTCTGTAAACCGATCTCAAACGCAAACTCAGATTTGTAATCAACACATGTATCTTGTTTCAGTGAGAAAATCAATAAAATCACATTTTGTGAACTATTTGAATTTTTGACAGGCATAAAGCCGAATACCGATTTCATTGACTTGCTTTTAACCATGTCACATGATTTCTAACCTGTTACAAGGAAGTTGGTTTGTGCACCGTTCGTGAGTATGAGGATGGTTTTATGAATCAGGGCCCAGGTCGATGTTGAAATTATCTGACAGGCATGCAGTTGACGCTTTTGTGACCCTAGTATGTTTATGAGACTACCCACTAATGGACTTGTTAGGGGCCACGTGTATACAGTCCAATTCTAGGATGTACCTGTACTTGACATTTTATGAGACTGCTATCAACACTATTCATGCCATATCTTTGATGTGTGAATTGTATTGTTTATCACAGCACCATTGATCAATATTGTTGCGTATCTAGAAATATAAAGTGGGAATACAAACATTATCAAACAAAATGAGCACTTAACGTAGACACCTCACTTTATAGTTATTATATTGTTGTTAGCAGGTTTACCATAATAGTATATGTATGGTTACAAACCTACCATTTAAGTCGGATACAACCACTTCCCGTCAACAATATCTAGAATAGAGTTTTTGTTTTCCTCGTGCAAACGTTGGCTCAATCTAAACATTTGATGTAAAATGTGTTTGTTTTATAGATCAAACATTACGTTTACGACAAGCGCTTGCATTATAAAAGCACCCATCAGGAATTAGTAAAATGGGGTTTTAATCGTTGCTCTCGATATTTTGGCAACGGTACATGTAAAGTGGTTGCAATGCTATCAAGTATGAGTCAGTGTACTGAATTTGTATGATTCACTTCTTAAAATACATTGGCTTTTGTAATAGGATTTGATAAGTTTTGTGCGACTTTTCCAGAATGGAATGTTTCCCCAACTGATGATTGTATTTTTTATTAAAGATATTTATGATGTCAATGGATCTTCTTGTCCTATTAGAGAAATTTTAGAGGATGTAGACTAGATGGAAGGTTTTCAGTCGTTGTATATTCCATACCCCTATATTTGAAAATCTATGGCAACAATAAAACGCCATGCATTTCCTGAGATTGGGATAAGGCTATGTGGTTAACATATATATGTATCACCTCTTGAATATTTAAGGATATGGAAAACCAGCTCCGAAACGCAAGGTGAAGTCAACTTTAAAACTCGTTACGTCAATAACACGACAGTCGTCAAGTGACTGCGCCGGGCCTACTCTTCATAACTAAGTTCCGAGTTACGATTCCGTCGGTTGTTTTTATGGACATCCCTGAGTAGTTCCTATGCCGGCTACCATAACTCTTCACAGTTGAGTTCCTATTTATTAACACACTCGTCCAGTTCCTGTGTCGGGCTTACTCTTACCTATTTAGTTCCTCTCTATGGAAACCTTGAGTGGTTCATGTGCCTTTCTCATTGCAGTTTCTCTTTATTGAAACCCTTATCTAGTTCCTGTGCTGGATTTATGGAAACCCGCGTCCAGTTCTTGTGCTGGATATATGCATCGCACGTGTTTGGCCGGTTTTATTCTCCCGACATCCGGATCGTTGCATTATATAAAGACTTCTGTATCTCATTTGCTTTGTGCTCGTGCAGGCATTCAACTTATCATTAGTTTTTCTTTTAACCCGGATCTTCATTGAATATTTCATAATAATTGTATGGATATTATCATGAACAAATTCGTTCGCCAGTCTCATGTTTTCTTTGGCAATTATTATAGTTTGCAGTTTAATGGTTATTTATGGTAAATATTGTTTGATTAAAATCACTTTCATTTTTCATCAAAAATGTCTTTGCTTGAAAGGTTTCAATTATCGATACCCGCAAATCAATATTGTTAATTTACATCAGCTTGACATCGACGTTAGGTGTCTTGTATAGAAATTGTGCATGGGCAAAGAGATTGTAACTGTTATATAAAGTAATAGTCGAAGGAATGAAATGAATTTGAACAATGTTCAATTGTTCAATTGTTAAAGAGTTGAAAATTGAAAAATTATTTCATGTGATATTAATTAATGTAGTAGCAGGTATGCTTTTTAATTTGTTTTACAGAGTTTGAACCACACAGAAAGGCGAAAACATTGTCTTCATCTGATATCACACGGCATCAATTCCTGTTTGTACCCCTCGATGAGAGTACAAACATGTACGAGTAAACCGTCCTTTCCAATAGACTTCCGTCTTCACTGAATGACGAAATAATACAACTGACATCGTGACCTTCTTTTCAACAACAAAAAATATTAGTAGCAGACTTTTTAACAGACTTTGAATGATACTGACCGGCGAATGCATTTTATCAATTAGAAATAACACAAAATCAATTCCGGCATTTTTGTACAGCTTTTGAAAAAGGACAATACACGAGTTCGCTTACTCATAGGATTATAGAAACTTTAATCTAGATTTTACTGCTGACATCATAATTCAGTATCCACCATGGTAAAAGGCTTGTTCATGATGTCTCAGATTGTAGTTAGATAATCCTGTTGGATGCCACATGCGGTGTAGAGGATGCCACATGCGGTGTAGAAAAGCTTTTCCTTCCGAAACACCTGGTTCCGCCTATGTATAATTTGAGCATACTCATAATGTCTTCTTTGCGTTCCGTTACTTCTCAGTTAAGTTATCATCTTTCACACAATGAGGAGTTCCTATTTTGTGCCTGTGTTATGATGCTGAAGAAGTTATTTTTATAACCAACAATTTGTAAAAGCAGATACGGTTACTGATACAGTTATACAGAATATATTTCGTTACAGATTATAATGTTACAACATGAAGGCATTAAAAACCCGATTCATTCTATTAAAAAAACCTGTCTATTCAACATCAGTTTCATCATTACAAATATCACGGATTTCTTAACAATAGTTTCAGCAATCAAACTTTGCCTTTAAAGCTATTGGGTTATTATAGAAAAATCTTATGTCACATCAACGTATGGCGTTTAAGATTATGATACTGACTATTGCAAAAGTGAAAAAAATTCGATGTGGAAATGCTCGAGTTTTTTGTTTTGCGTAAGTAAATCAGCGCATTAATACCAACGCCTACTCATAGGATTATAGATATAGAGAATAAACAGATTTTATAATACGCGAAAAACACACCATGACCATAAGTCACCACGCAATCATTTCCACACGCGAGTATTCTTAAATAAAATAAAAAACAAATGAAAGGATTTTATTTTGACTCTGCCAAAAAGGTAACATACTCACAATATTTTGATAAATTCAAGTGAAACCAAACTCTACAATATTTTCTAAAAACTTCGAAGGCCAAAACATTTTCTTTTATGTATTCATGTATCGATTAAATCTTATATCTCCTAATTCACATCTCTGTAATTGATGTTAAGTAAATTCTAAATCTCGGTAGTAGCTGGCTTCCATTGATCACTGCACCAAAGATTGTACTGTTTGTGTTCTTTTGAACGAAGAAAATAGCAAAACAACAGGTGTAACGTTTACAATATATACAATCAATAGAATTAGCATATACATTAATCAAAAAATCTGTTGTGGAGTTCGCAGGGGCTGCGAAAAAGAAAAAGTATACATATATTTATAAACATTTCAACAATTATATAGTTTTAAATAGAACTATACAATTATATCGTTCAGAAAGAAATTTGGAAAAAGTCTGTTAAGCAAATTTATAATCTCTTTTCAATATCTTTCATTCGGTCTGTGTGATCGAATGCTAATACAGTAGCTGTATATCTATTTAACCTGTTACATTGATTTTATAATTGAATTATAAACATCAAATCGGCCTTATTATTAAAAGTAAGATGAACAAAGGATCACGCAAAAGAGACTCGAGTATACGATTGTAACTAAGATTTCGTTATGAAGATGATAACGCCTTTTCATAGTTTATAGGGTGTCATTTCGAGGACCCCAAGTGCATAGTTTTGGATCACGTGGCAGGAAGTGTTTGCGTCATTGAACAAAACACTGTATTCTAGCTCCTTAACTTAAAGTGCCATATGTAATACTGTTTGATTTAGTACAGTGCAATTCCGTCTTTGCGTATTGTTAAGTTATCTTCCCTTGGGAGCAGGTATTGATTGTTACGTCACTAGTTTGTGAGAGTAACGTCATCAATTTTTGAGAAAACGTTTGTTTTCTCACACAACCCAATGACGTAACAGTCAATACCTGCTCCCAAGAGAAGATAACTCTGCAATACGCAAAGACGGAATAGTAATCAGGAGGTATTGCACTTTGAGAATTTGACGTTGTTTATGTACACGTTCTAGCACCCACACACATACTGTCAAACAAAACGTGTAAAATAGCTGGAGTACTTGAGGATACTCCCTAATTTTCCTCATTGTGTTGAACATATGGTCTCTAACATCCCTTGGGTGTTCAGCGCCTTAAAAGTGGATATAACACACACACACAAACAGGTGACTTACACCTTTAAACAATGGTAATAGAAACGGTGTGCCAAAAAAACAGCTAGGTATCGTACGTGTCTTTAACAGATGTACCTTGGTTGAAATAGATAAGTCAACAGTGCAGGAGATTAATGATGACCTCTAAATGAAAGACACGGAATTAAGTCCGATTCTACAAGTCTAACTGCCGTAGTCTCCTAAAACTATTAGTCCAAAAATAGTATATCGTACAACATATGTTTTTTTTTTACATTTTTTTTTTTTTACCTTAATGTCATTTTTCTTTTTTTATTAAAACACTAATTGCATTTATAAACGATCTTATTAGCTCATGCCTGTTTTTGGTATGACTATATATTCGTTTATATAATTTCTCTGTTACCTATTCTTTGGAATCCATAATAATAACCGGTTATTTTTGATGAATTTGGATATATTAGTTTTTTAATTGAGGAGGAAATAAGATCGACGCGTAGTCTTGACAGTCTCTAACCGCAATCATATATCGTGAAATCAAATGGCAAGACATCAACCCTGTCACAGTCGGAGATAAAATCACTATCTTCGAATCTACCCTATCAACCAGTAAAATTTCAGAGTTTAGACAAAGTAGTCCAAAATTCGTTTTCCTCACTTTTTCATACTATGAAATGGAAACATATAAAGGTGATGAAATCCGATAATTCCGAAAGCAAAAACCAACATGACGTTGCAGACGACAGCTTGTCTAGGTAAAGTTAACAATGTTGGATTAATATGAATTGAATACATATCTTGGAAACATGTGCGACATATTAAAGGCAAATAGATTTTTTATCAGGAAATGAAGCCGGGTTAGTCAGCAAAAACATGTTTTGTTTTCAAAAATTGAGTGAAAGGATACTCAAGAATGCCAGACAACCCCCCTTAACTGTGTTATATAACTGCACCTACCTATTACCGTTTGAATGTTTTATAGGATAGAAATGTCGTAATTAAGCTTGTTTTGATACTCTTGAGACGATGAAGGTTATAACATTGACAGCATCTGTAAGGACTAGGGTTCCAAACACTAGTCCAAGAAGAACAGCCCCGACCCAACCAATGGTCGCTGAAGATGGTCTGTCGTCAGAGGCACATATTCGGGTTCTTATCGACGACGAAAGCGAGGTTGTATTGACCTTCAGCTCTGCCTTTATAGTCTCCATCGCTGATCTGACTTGCATCTCTAGGGTACTAGTATCAGACGTATTGAATGTAAACAATGGGTTTTTAACGCATGTGCAAACACAGTTCGGTTGGTTGGAAGTGGCTTTAGCAGCCGTTGTTGATTTTGTTGGTGTTGTTGTCACTGGAGATGGTGTCGTATTTGTTGTTGCTGTTGTTGATTTTGCTGCTGTTGTTGTTGGAGCTTGTGACGTCATTGTCGTTGTTGGTGATGAGGGAGCACTTGTTGTAGTAGTTGTTTCTGTTGTCGTTGTCGTCATCGGTGCTGTTGTTGGCGGAATAGTAGTTGTCGTTGGTGGTGTCGTTGTTGCAAGTGACGTCATTGTCGTTGTTGGTGACGTCATTTGCTGCTGTATTGTGACTGGTATTGTTGTAGCTGAGATCAGGGAAATATTAAGAAAGCTTTGCATAGTATCAAGTGATTCATATGTTATTAAACGTTATAGATAAGGAACGTTTCACAGTGCCAAAGGGTTGTGTGTTTATATGTTAAAAGTCAGGATTTTACAGTCCCATGCGTTATATGCGTCGCTTTATTTTTTTACGACGTACAAAAATAATTCACGGAATCGTAATGAATATGTTGTATAATATTTGTGAGCTAGCGTTTCACAGTAATGAACAGGGTTTCAATTGACTAAATATTTGCAGTTTTTCATATGATTATATATATAAATGTGGAACCCAGGCCTTAATTTTTCTTTTCATTCAGCACTCCACCGTGTTCCAATATGCATCAAATACAAAAGTAGTGACAATGTTAAAATGAAAATGTGAATCAAATTTGTAAAAAATAAACATAGAAAGAAAACATATTTTGATGGATATTTTGCAAGATTTATGATTTAATTATAATGATCAAAACACACTTTTACAGAAAATATCAACTTTTCGATATCTTGGATATATGTTACTTATTTACTTTGTTAACTGCATGCAGGATATTAACTTTATTATTATTAATTAGTTCATCAAGCCAGTTTTTCCTCCAACAATACATTAATTCATCAGATCTCAATCACGACCCGCATTGCGCAAGGAAATGAAGTCGTTTCAATAATTATTGGATATATAAGTAGAGATCTAAAGAAACAGAAATAGTTCTCTATCGATTGTGGGCTGTAATTCAGTCTTTGTGTATTGCAGAGTTATCTGCTCTTGTGAGCAGGAATTGATTGTTACGTCATTTGTTTGTGAGAGTAACGTCATCAATTTTTGAGAAAACGACGTAATTTTCTCACACAAACCAATGACGTATCAATCAATACCTGCTCACAAGAGAAGATAACTCTGCAATACGAAAAGACGGAATATGTCAACAGTACTTGCTCCTCCATTGAGAATCGCGTCCATCCATCCATCCATCCATCCATCATTATTATTTCTTTACTTCTAATTTCTATTTCATGTTTTGCTGCTAGTACCTTTTCTCATCGATTTTGTTTTCGTGTATTGTTTGGTATTTTATTTCTGTAATTATATTTTTGTAATTTACATATTCTGTCAATCAGAATCTCTTTACTTGCTCTTTTTACTGATGTACCAATCACTTATTTTATTTGATATGGTCGAAATGAACTCGCAGCAAATGTGGAATGCCTATATACACAAAATTGACAGATGTATTTAATTATAACAGCTTCTGTTTATTAAAATATTTCACCATGCATATATTTTGTTATTGATTTGTCATTGTGCAACATCGAAGTTAAAATGAACTCACTTTCAGGAGAACATACCCCACAGCTAATCAGGCAGGATACTAGCATGTACCTTGGGTTAGCAGTACACTGTCCTGATGCTGCCCAGTCGGCACAAGAGTCGTGGAAGTCGCCACAATCTATTAAGTAACAACATCAACAAACAAATGCTCTTTAAATAAAACACAACTTGTAGAATAGTTCAATGTTATGTATAGAGAAAACCCATTTGTAAAACTAGGTATACTGTACACGTGAAAATGTCATGTTGTCGAAATGCTCGCGTTATATGCGTCAAGTAAATAAGAGCTAAATATTCCCAAACAAATATTTACTTATGGATTATATAGGTTATACAAATCTAAATTTCGGAACCATTGTGAACAGGAAAGTTTCCACTCCGCGATCAGTTTAAAATTTCGCAAGGCGAACATTTAAAAACTCGAGAGTTTAATTTAATAGCATGTTAGATGTCAGTTGCAAAGTATAAAATAATTTTTTGGCTTATGAAAGCATTGTATTTTAGTTTTGGTTAACGTTAGAAAGGTAGTTCATGAACGTCGTTTTAAGTCTGTACTGGGTTTTGTCCAGGAAATAGTCCAAAATGTTTTGACTCAAACACAATTGACTTAGATGTTGTTGTAAAACGTTTGTAATTTTTGAAACCAATTATCATTTAAAAAGCTTATTATGGATTTTGTCATTACACAAAAGCGTGAATTTAAACGTGATGAGTCGACCTTTTGTCACTTTTATTATCTATTATATTACATTACAAATGTCTGGCATTTAGTAACATTGTTACCAGTTGAACAAACATCGGTTATGTTACACTAGAATATTGTTCTATTTGAGTATAAATTTAGTCATATACAGCGTTCTAAACAAACTAGTACATGCCCTTACCTGCAATATGACAATTATTACAACTTAATTTACAAGTGACAGCGAGGGTAGTAGAGGAACAGCCTCCATTGGCGATCAAAGTCGGACAGTCACTATTCGAGTCTTGACACCCTGAAATAATAACACAACTAGAAAATATCGAAGTGCATATAAAACATTTAATTGAACTCAAAATCGATTAAACTAGGGCAAACTATGAACAACCGTGTATATAGAGACCCTTAAAAAAGGGGCCGCGGTGACCAAGTGGTTACGGCGTCTGGCAGTCTGCTATCACTAGCCCTCCACCACTGGGTCGCGGGTTCAAGGCCCACGTGGATCAGTCGCCAGGTACTGGCCGTAGGTTGGTGAGTTTTCTCCGGGAACTCCAGCTTACCTGCACCACCAGAACACGGCACGTCTTTAAATGACCATAGCTGTTAATAGGACGTAAAACACAAACAAACATTGAAAACGTATAAGAATTATAAAGACTATGAGTCTTAAGAGGGTAGCGTAATCTGAAACCCCAGAGTAATCTCTGAAAAAAAGACTGACACGAAGAAACCGACGTGAGGCTTCATGTACACCAATAAAGCACAAACGTTAAGATGTTCTGGAAGACAAGTGTTTCGTAATTGAGTCCGGGATATTAAGTGACGAATTATAAAAGAGGTTTCACATTGCTCCTATGACAAGCATCAACACCCAACATAAAAGAGGTAAATTGCCTTTTAATCAAATAAATATAAAAACTTGTTATGTCAGACACTCCAGAACATTGCCTGCAGGAAAACGGAGAAAACAAAGGGCAGTATATGGAAATACAAGAGATTCTTCAACCAAATATCAATAAAACAAGGGCAATCCGTGAACTTGAGTTTATATAGAAACCCTGGGAAAAGAATAAGAAGTATAATGACTAGGTGTTCTAGAAGAGTCATGTGCTTCATCGATACCGACCATGTAATTCTAGGAGAAATCCATCTGATGGCATGACCTCAAAGGGGCACTGGGGTTAAGACAATGAAACCATCGACTTTCACATCGGTTATGGATTATTTTCAAATGAGATCATGACGGCATCAAAACCTGCCCATAGTCTTCATAGGCCTGCATCTCTTGAAACTGGTGCTGTCAGTCCGACGTTAATATCCATCACGGAAATCTTATTATTCAGAGCAAGCCATTGAACACCGAATCAACTGCGATTTGTAAACAGCGTAGGTTTGGGGAAGATGGCTATCACTTTAAAAAAAGATAATGTTTACTATATATAAGATCATCATTCTTTTTAAAAAGTGTTTAGTACGTAAACCCCGTTTCCCCTCTACAAAAAAAAAATTGAAAGAAAAACAAAACAATCCCCATATAAACCGAATCACAGAGGAAAAATAATATGTAGACCGTGTCTTTTACATAAAATGCAAACACTCCAATTACGTGTCCTGCACAATTAAAACGTTAAAGAAATCAACCGACACGTTGACTGTTTGTCCCAGGCCTCATTGGTATCTCACGTAACTGGCTAGTGTTTTGCATAAATTGGGCTCACATAGATAAACCCAAACTCCGATTCCTACGGGCATAAGGATTTTATTTCAAAAGTGGGCAGTGTAACCTTTGACCTTGGCCATATCAATCTAACCATGTGTAGATATTACTGTTACCTTACGAAGGTGTTTTAATCTAAGTAAGTGTAGGTTTCATGGAAACCTTGTACACGATCGCTTTACTTTAAAAGAGATCAAGTGTGACCTTTGACCCTTCAGGCTTGACCTATGAACTTAAAAATATCGTATCAGGGTTTGAACTTTATGCTGTGTACCAAACTGTGAAGTAAATTGAAGTTTATCTTAAGAGGATTCAGCTTGCACAGCAGATGTTTTAATACGGACACACGGAAATACCGACGAAGCGGTTGGTACAGTCGAATCTGCTGGAGACATCATCCCTATTAGGTAATCCTCCGTCTTAAGAGACTACCACGTTTTTATACCCCAAAAGCCGTTAACGTTATTTGAATACTCCCTTAAGACACCATCGCTGAGAGTGCGTTTGAGACCTCTCTTGTGTGGTCTCTTAATGCAGATCTGACTTTGTTACCAACCTCAGCTTAGTGGGGAATATAATTACCATAAAGATATATGAGTAATTAATCACACAATACACAACAACGGGTACCTGATGTAAATAACCGGTACGTACATGTAAAACATAATAATAGATACCAATACCAATCTATAAAATTTAATATTCTTTTAAAATCATCATGTGCATTCAACAGCTACACGGGAAGTAACATATGCGTAAACGAGTTTCCTTAGGCCGGCAAGCACCACAATACCGAGAGAAAATATCTTTTATAATTAAAATTTTCTTTTGAAATGTTTAAAAATCAATGTTTTATTATTATTCATATCACAAAAAACAAAATTGATTAAATACATTTGAATTTGTAACTTTGATGATTTAAAAATTGTCATTTTAGGACCGATTCTATAAATCTTAATTTGAACAGAGACGAATCAGTAAATGTTTTTCGCATTTTCATGAATTAATGAATTTAATAAAGGACACCATATTGAAATAAGTAATGTTTGGCCTCACAAGGACATCCATCGCGTATGGAATTTGGATCAGCAATGAGGAAAACCAAGGAATTATGATATATGTTAAATGTATACATAAAAAAACTAAGAAAAGTTGAGAAAATCTATTTTGATAGATTTAAACACCGATATGAAGGGAGGCACGGGTTCGACTCCCGGTTTCGGGAACAACATGTATCGGACCTCTAAACAAGTTCTGAAAGCATTTATTTGGTCATTGTTGATTTCGGGGCAGCCCTGGTAGAAGCACCGATTGCTCACGTCAACCTTGATGTGATTATTTAAACAGAGAAATGGTGAGATATGTAGGAAAAATATAATCAGTTTTTTAAGAAAATAAGAAAATGAAAAAATCGAAAATATCGTTTTACGAAAAATGAACGTCAAACTTCGAGAAAAACAATCACGTTTCCAAAAAGCACATTCCAACTGAGATATTTTCAGATTGATCAGCCAAATCAATAAAACTAAAAACATGTCGCTAAATATTGATAATCAAAAGTTAAAGTTAAACAGAACAAATGGCGTCATCACAAGGTAAAAAACCTAAACAATAGAAACATCACTTCTGAAAACAAAATGGCGTCTTCACAGGGGCAAAATATTGAATTGTGTCATTATACCTGGTCAAATCTGAAAACAAATTGGTGTCACACCGGGACGAAATCTGAAAAGAAATGGGTGTCACACCGAGACAAAATCTTAATACGAATTAGTTTCATACCAAGACAAAATAGGAATACAAAGTGGTGTCACACCGGGACGAAATCTGAAAACAAATGGGTGTTACACCGAAACAAAATCTTAATACAAATTTGTGTCATCAAGAGATAAAATAAGAAAGCAAAACGGTGTCACAGTGCGAAAAAGTCAAAATTCAAAACGGTGTCACACCGGGACAAAGTCTTAATACAAAACGATGTCACACTGGATCAAAGTCATAAACAAATCGGTGTCACATTAGGACAAAGTCCAAATACAAAACGGTGTCACACCGGGACAAAATCCTTATACGAAACGGTGTCACACCGGGACAAAGTCTTGAAAGGAAACGGTGTCACACCGGGAAAAACTGAAAACAAAGCGGTGTCACACTAGTACAAAGTCTGATTACAAAACGGTGTCACACTGACACAACGGTGTCACATTGGGACAAAGTCTTAATACAACCGGTGTCACACCGGGACAAAAGTCTGGAACAAAATTTGAATACAAAACTGTTACACTTGACCAAAGGCTTAAATAAAGTATTGTCACACTGGTACAAATGCTGAATACAAACGTTGTCACATTGAGACAAAGTCTTAATAAAAATCGGTATCACACCAGGACAAAGTCTAAAACAAATCGGTATAACCCTGGGCCATTATCTAAATACAAAACGGGTGTTACACAAGGACAAAGTCTGAAACAAAACGGTGTCACATTAGGACAAAGTCTTGTTAAAAACCGGTGTCACAAAGGGACAAAGTCTGAAACAAAACAGTGTTACTTTGGGAAAAAGTCTTAATAAAAACGGGTGTCACACAGGGCCAAAATCTGAAACAAATCGGTGTCACGCTGGAACAAAACCTAAATACAAAATTGTTACACTTGGCCAAAGTCTGAAACAAAAAGTGATCACACCGAGATTAAGACTGATTACAAAACGGTGTCACACTGGAACAAAATCTAAATACAAAACGGTGTCACATTGGGACAAAGTCTTAATAGAACCGGTGTCACGTCGGGAAAAAGTGTGAAACAAAACAGTGTTACACTGGAACAAAATTTGAATACAAAACTGTTACACTTGCCAGAGGCTTAATTAAAATATTGTCACACCGAGACAAAGTCTGGGTTCAAACAGAATCAAACCAGGACAAAATCTGAAAAACAAAAACGTGTCACACCGAGACAAAACTTTCATACAAAATGTGTCATCACACTGGAACCAAATCAGAACACAAAATGGCGTCGCCACACCCGGATATAATTTGGACACAAAACGGCCTCATCACACCGGTACAAAATATGTTTAAAAACACCGTCAGGAGCCGATAAGACACCAAAACAAAAACTTAATGAAAAGCCAGCAAAATACGGCATTGAAACTAGACGCTCGGGAAGACAATCATTTACTTATTATTTCCGAAAGTTTTAAAGCTACATGTAATTGAAGAAGTTTAATATTGCTCCTGTGACAAATGCCAACACCAATCATAGAGGTTGTAAATTACCATTGAATAAAACAAATAAACAAGCTTTTTGTTATCATACCTACCTGAATTCTCTGAAGGACAACGAAGAAAGACAAAAAGAAGGGACAGTATATACGTTTCCATGGCACTTAGAAGAGTTGGTCTGCTGGCTTTACTAGTGCAACCGTTTACACTGTACGAAATCAGTTCTCGTTCAAGAAGTAATCTAAATAATATTATGTATGTTCAACTATAAGTTATTGATTTTCAACGTTGCCATCAATGCAGTGTGTTAATGTCCATGGCTCAAAGCTACGGTAGCTCTGTGAAACCATGCAATTACCAACAGGAGAATGGATAGAAGTACAAACGATTGACATCAACCATGCTGTCAACAAAGACAAAGTCTTTGTTGGTGGTGAAATGAGAACAACACTTATCAAGAATATATCGGTCTAGAAAAAATCAGTCTCTCAGACTGATTTCTAAATATATGAAATCCTAAAATTGACAACATGTCGGGTATCACTGAAATTGGTGGGAGACAACATTACGGGTATCACTGAAATTGGCGGGAGACAACATGTCGGGTACCACTAATATTGGTGAGAAACAACATAACGGGTATCACTGGTATTGGTGAAAGACGACATGTCGGGTGCCACTGAAATTGCTGGGAGACAACATGTCGGGTGTCAATAATATTGGTGAGTGACAACATGTCAGGTGCCACTGAAATTGGTGGGAGACAACATAACGGGTATCATTGAGTTTGGTCGGAGACACTACACCACCCTTTAAAAATAAATCTTCTTACTTTATGTTTAATGGTGATTTATATGCCTTTTTTGTTAATCAGTTATAACTAATACTATTATCCATATGTTGTAAAGCGCTTTAGAGTAATTTCACAAATTACATAGGGCGCTATATAAAATGTGTTTATTATTAATAATTTTATAACGGGTATCACTGAAATTGGTGAGAGACAACATGACGGATGCTACGTTTCCGTTGGGATTAATGCTTATTTCTATAATTCGGGTCTTTTCTCAGTTTTGAATAATATTGCGTTTATCGACTACCATCCTATTCTGCCCTTATGTGTAGTCGTTGTGAAAGATTTTTTAAATTAGTTCTAATGTTTACTTGGTCTTTCGATAGATAATAAACTGTTAACACCTTATCAATAATCTAATAAAAGGTGTTTATATATGGCTCTTCTTATTTAATTAACAGTCAACATAGCTTATCTTTAAATATAAAGTACATAGTGTAGCGTCAACAACCAACGACAAATCAGAACTGAAAGTGGAAAGCAAACAATTGACGGATCACAAAAAAACACCCAAATGAACAGGAATCATGACAAAATGATACAAAAAGCAAATTCAGCAATGTTCATAAAATGGGCAAAATATGCATCACATGTATGACAGGTAACTACAAATCTAATGTTTTTCACTAATTCTGAATACCATTTTTTTTATAATATAAACTCTGTTTGCAGGGTGATTTTCGCTGCAGTTTAATATCCGTCCTTTAAGTTCTCTTTAATAAAGACAAATTTATTATGAGAATACAATACAATTGACATACAGTATATCCTACATAGTTATTTCACGGAGTAGGGACAACCATCGTTTTATGGCAGGAAATCCATGATACACACGTGCTCTTATCAAATTATTTACATCCAAGAAAAGATTGATTAAAAATTCAATAGATTTTAACTGCAACATGTGAAATCGGCATCTATTATTCACATGGTTGTTTGATATACTATATCCCTCGACTAATGGTGTATACAAACATTTGTTCCGGTTAAAAAATTCGATATTGCTTTAAATATTTATAAAAACCTTTAACAGGCGGATTCACTTGCTTTCCAGGAGCAAATTGTATGGATTTAAAAAAGGTCAAAGAGAAGACACTAAAATGCAATATAAAAAGAGCAACGTCAGCTAATTAGCAGCAATAGACAAAAAATATTATGGTGACAAATAAAGTACTTAGTCCAGTCATTGAAAACAGTTTAAAAGGGTTCATCATCATCTGGTTTCACATTATGTGATCTCATGGTGTACAAAGACAGAAGATTTGTTGAGCATGTCCTAAATCTAATTATTTTCTATGGTTTGTCGCATAATACCATGATATCTCTTCAGTCCTTTTTATTTACATGTCTCCTCTGGTGTTTGTATCTTCAATTCACCTTGTTCTGGTGTCCCGTCCATTCCTTTCTTTAGAATATTTTCAGTTCCTTTTCCCAACATGTCGCGATCGTCTTCATTTCTTCTGGTGTTGCATAATTTCAATTCCTTTGTTTTGTTATCTGATTTATTCCTTTTGTTCGGAAATCAACTCAGTTTCTTTTATTTGGAAAAAGATTCAGTTCCTTTTATTTGAAAATTGACTCGGTTCCTTTTTTTTGATTCAGTTCCTTTAATTTGAAAATTGATTCAGTTCCTTTTATTGGAAATTGATTCAGTTCCTTTTCTCAACATGTCGTCTTTATTCCTTCCGGTGTTGCATAATTTCAATTCCTTTGTTTTATTATCTGATTTATTCCTTTTTGTTCGGAAATCAACTCAGTTCCTTTTATTTGGAAATTGACTCAGTTCCTTTTATTTGGAAATTGTATCAGTTCATTTTATTGGAAATTGATTCAGTTCCTTTTATTGGAAATTGATTCAGTTCCTTTTCTCAACATGTCGTCTTCATTCCTTCTGGTGTTGCATAATTTCAATTCCTTTTTTTTGTTATCTGATTTATTCCTTTTGTTCGGAAATCAACTCAGTTCCTTTTGTTTGGAAATTGATCCAGTTCCTATTATTTGGAAATTGATTCAGTTCATTTTATTTGGAAATTGTATCAGTTCATTTTAATGGAAATCGATTCAGTTCATTATATATGGAAATTGAATCAGTTCCTTTTATTTGGAAATTGATTCAGCTCTTTTGTTTGAAAATTGAATCAGTTCATTTTATTTGGAAATTGAATCAGTTCCTTTTATTTGGAAATTGATTTAGTTCCTTTTATTTGAAATTGATTAAGTTCATTGTATTTAGAAATTGAATCAGTTCATTTTATTGGAAATTGAATCAGTTCATTATATTTGGAAATTGAATCAGTTCATTTTATTTGGAAATTGAATCAGTTCATTTTATTGGAAATTGATTCAGTTCATTATATTTGGAAATTGAATCAGTTCATTTTATTTGGAAATTGAATCAGTTCATTTTATTGGAAATTGATTCAGTTCATTATAATTGGAAATTGATTCAGTTCATTTTATTGGAAATTTATTCAGTTCCTTTTGTTTCAAAATCGATTCAGTTCCGGGAGGATCCTTTTGTTTGGAAATTGATTCAGTTCATTATATTTGGAAATTGAATCAGTTCATTTTACTTGGAAATTGATTAAGTTCCTTTTGTTTGAGATGTCTACTAAGTGCCTTCTACATTAGTGTAATTTCATTTCCCGTTGTTTTGCTATTTGATTAATTCCTTTTATTTCGGTATTGTATCTTTTCTTTATTATTTGATTTCTCTTCATTCCTTTTCTTTGAAATATTTTCAATTCCTTTTGTTTCTGTGTTTCCTTGATTCCTTTTGTTTTTGACATCTCTTTAATTCATTTTGCTTTGGGCTACTTTTATCTCCCCTCCCCCTTTGTGTTGCTGTCGTATTTATGTCTCATCAGATATTTATTTTGCGATTGCGTTTAATGTCCTGCCTTGTCAACCTTTTGTGTCTAGGTTATTGACGATGATGCAGTAGTTTTCCAGTTAACTCCAACCCATTATTAAGCGATAGGCCAAATCGATTAACTAGACAATCAAATTATTTATTATATAATATGTTATACAACATCTATATAGCGCCATATCCACTATCAGCAACGAATTTATGCGATGACCTCAACATTCACATGATGATTAACACACTCGTTTGATACGATCAGCAAGCGTGAGAGGAGCCTTACCCAATCATATATTACCAAGTAAAACCCTGATCGAAGGCTAATTTATGACAAGAACACATTGAATATTTTGTTATATTTTATAGTTTGTGTGATATATGCAGACTTTTGTATTTACTTCAGATGAAGATGACAATCAGAAATTTGAAACCGGTGGACTGTAATAATAAATAATAATAATTCGAAGTTCTTATATACCTAGTTCGTAGGGCGTCCCAAGCGGTTCAAAAAATAGTATCCGTGGTTATAGGGCCTTCGGAACCATCCAATATCTTTCTCAACTCCCTGGGGAGCATACAGCTGGTGCTGCCATTTCATTGCTCACAGCTAGCATTCAACAATTCTATCACTGCCCAACCACGTACTGTTTTACAGCTGAGTAGACTGGAACAAGCAGAGTAAAGGATCTTGCTCATAGATACAACACAGTGCCGTGGTGTGACCTTCGGTCACGAGCCCAGCGTCCTACCACTAGACTACCGTGCCTCATTGTCCAGGTTATGATATTTCATTGTGATGGTACTGTCAAGTGGCCCATGCCTCAGTGTCCCTATTCAGGATTAATTGACTATCTACCTTTCAAAAACATTGATAAAGTGGACTTAATACAAACTAATACAATTTCATGAAACTTCATACAAGTGTTGATTGGCAATGCCTTGAACAATTTCGCGTTTCAGGTTACTGCGTTAAAGGTAAAAGTACTCTAGCGACTTCATTTCCGCCTTGTTTTCTTTTGATATTTTCAGTGACATATTACAGCAAGTGTTTGTAACCAGAAGTCCTGGATCACCTACCTGTAAATCTAAGTTATCATGACAACATCTTCGTAATAAAAGCAATATTGCAACTATTTCCCCATTCAGTATACTCTGCCTTTCTGTATCAATATGGTGCATAAAACAATACATGCAGCCGTTCAAAAGGAGCAAGGCTTTGAAGTAAAAAAGCCTCTTTTCCTCATAATGCTTTGCTCCTTATTATAGATAAAAAAACTCGGCTACCTAGTACACTAAAACACATTAAATCTTGCCTATCCAACTACATATGAATACCCATTATACCTCTGCTCTGATATCACCGCAAACTCTAATGTTCTCCTTCGAAGGAGGACAGTGACTAAGGTGGTTGGGTGTGTAAGGTAGGTCTTTGACATCACCTGAAACTTCAGGGTTCTCTTTAAAAGGACAGCAGTGTCTAAGGTGGTTGGGTGTGTAAGGTAGGTCTTTGATATCATCTCAAACTTCAGTGTTCTCCTTCAAAGGACAGCAATGAGGAATTGTCAAGTAGGCCCCTGATATTACCTCAAACTTCAGGGTTCTTCTTTAAAAATGGATTTTCATCTTACCAACATATGACCACTACATTCGCAAGGAGATCTCAGTAATTTCTTGAAAACATGAATAACTTCTTTTTAAGTTTCATTATTATGTTTCAACTAAAACCCTTACTTTGATACAAACAGAAAGTTAAAGCAGTTATCAAAAGCTTTACAAATCATGCAATTGATAAGTGATATAACTTGCCAGTTAAAAAATGATTCCGATGCTGTTTATTCAGCAAAACCAAAATATTCGTGAATAGACCATACTACATTTGGAGTTTTTATCTAGACAATGGCTGGTTTGTATACGTACGGATTACATGTTAAAGTTCCTTTAAGGTCAATAAATAAGTAATAAAAGGTGTTTTGTTTAAATATCATTTATTGATAAGTACAACAGCTGATGAAATCCCTCATAACACACTTTCAGTGAAGTTAAGAATACAGATCTCCTGTACAAAATTTTAAATACAAAGGTACACCATGTATTAAACAATAAGATAAGGTCAGATTCTTGAATAAGAATCCATAACGAATTGGTTTTTTTAAAAATCGATTTTCTTATCCTCGACAGGTATATCTCCACCACTTTTTGCAGTGTGATGTATTCTTGTCTCATCCCTAGTGTTGAGACGAAGGGATTGCATCAATCTTACGGACTTTATCTAGATATACTTAGGACAGACATATACTGAGTATATCTAGGTAAAGTCCGTAAGATTGATGCAATCCCTTCGTCTCAACATTAGGGATTGCATCAATCTTACGGACTTTATCTAGATATACTTAGGACAGACATATTCTGAGTAATTCTTTCTTCTTAACTCATCCCTAATGTTGGGACGAAGGGATTGTATCAATCTTACGGACTTTATCTAGATATACTTAGGACAGACATATACTGAGTATATCTAGGTAAAGTCCGTAAGATTGATGCAATCCCTAATGTTGAGACGAAGGGATTGCATCAATCTTACGGACTTTACCTAGATATACTTAGGACAGACATATACTGAGTAGTACTTTCTTCTTAACTCATCCCTAATGTTGAGACGAAGGGATTGTATCAATCTTACGGACTTTATCTAGATATACTTAGGACAGACATATACTGAGTAATACTGGGGGGTTGACTCATCCCTAGTGTTGAGACGAAGGGATTGCATCAATCTTACGGACTTTACCTAGATATACTTAGGACAGACATATAC
This sequence comes from Mizuhopecten yessoensis, assembly GCF_002113885.1. Classification (NCBI taxonomy): domain Eukaryota; kingdom Metazoa; phylum Mollusca; class Bivalvia; order Pectinida; family Pectinidae; genus Mizuhopecten; species Mizuhopecten yessoensis. Next base: position 342,634 of record NW_018408746.1, on the reverse strand, counting down.
TGAGTAATACTTTCTTCTTGACTCATCCCTAATGTTGAGACGAAGGGATTGTATCAATCTGACGGACTTTATCTAGATATACGTAGGCCAGACATATACTGAGTAATACTTTCTTCTTAACTCATCCCTAGTGTTGAGACGAAGGGATTGTATCAATCTTACGGACTTTATCTAGATATACTTAGGCCAGAAATGTACAGCAACACTTTCAATGATATGTAAAGTATCAATTAAACAATGTAACATAACCCTGCCAAATTTGTGTAATATACTTTAGTACAACTGTACTACATATCACTGAAAAATACATCACATAAGTTCAAACACATCCGATTACTAATTCTAGTCTAAATAGCATTACCTACAGATGGTATCCATGAAAGATGATTAGGTTGGTTGGTTGGTTGGTTGTAAGGATTTAACGTTGTGTCAACAGCTAAGGTCATTCAATGTAGTTATCAAGAATAAATAAAGCCTTTTATTTATTTGTTTATTTATTTATTCAAGAACGTGCCTCCATGTGTGTTGTGTATGTGTGCATGTGTGTATGTGTGCCAGAGGCAGGGTTGATTAAAAGATATATCTATTCTCATGAGTTAATTATCATGTACATGTATCAGGAAATTAAGGAACTTGTAGGAAGCTGTGAGGTTATTTTTTTAATCCTTTTGATTTGTTATTTATTTATTTGTATGTTCATGTACACTGTTTGATCATAACGATTTACAAATCAAATATAAACTTAACATACCTTGTTAACCGCATACGTTTTATTTAAGAATAACTCCAATATAAAAATGATAAACACATATCGACACCCATACATCACCTCTTGACTACTCTCTATGTGTAGCACATCTAAATGTCAAAACACACAAATCTACAACATTTTCTTCCAACTAAGTACTTATGTAACTCTGAACAGCGATATAGATTTATGTCAATTTTCTAGCATTATAATCATGGTTGTCTTGCTGTTACAATGTACATGATATAAATGGCTAAATATTGACAAAGTGTAGACTTTATGAAGCACTGGGATACTTCAAAATCCCATACCCTCAGACAGTATGCTTACAGAGATAAAGTGGTTTCTTAATGTGTTTTAGGATGAACGTACTTTCAAAAGAAAGGGTCTCAGGATTTACCTTGCTTCTATGTATATATTCAGTGCAAACATACACAATTGTAGGTTAGTTTAAAGTTAATCAAATATTACCACATATTATATAAACTTTACGAAAGCTGATATACTTACTGTGGTTCCCAGTCTAAGGTTAATTCCCTTGAATTTCCTTTCAGCGGTGGTATTAATAGAAAGGTCTGTACATCTTAACTACTAGAAAAATATAACAGTAATGTTAGATATACCTTACGAACAGTAAAATGTTACCCAAAATCAACATGAACATATTTTAATTGACAATAAGGAGCAGGCTTTCTTTATCACACACATAGTAACTTATCTAATACAAATCATTAGACAACATTTGATTTGCAAAATAAAGAGGTAAAAAAACACAACTAATACACAATTTTTTTATTCTAAATGCCTCTAAAAAAAAATATTTTATTTCAGATTATTTTCTTATTACATGTATTGATAAATGAAATTCTTGTATAAAAAAAGTGTTTTAAAACGTTAAGGAAAGGACGCATGTGACCTATGTGAAATAGAACATGAAAATCATGTCTGGAAATTGTCATTATAATGATAGCTAGGTACAAGGCACAGAGGGCACTATCTCATAATCATTTCAATCTACATAAAATTTCAAAAGAATCAACTTTGATATAAAAAGATATATGTATCTATTTTGTGACTTTATCACCTTGTTTCTTATCACAACATATGCATAAATGAGTAAGAGAACTTACAAACTTAAAACAACACTGAATACACCACTAACAGTTTATATTACCCTAAATAAAAGGTACAAATTCTGGAATGTTTTGTTTGCAAAATATTTAAAGCAGAATTTACATCCTCATTGTAAAAAAAAAAGTATGTGTGATTTTTATTATATCATCTTTTATGGTATATGGGTCGTTTTTCAATTGATTACACCGTATTTCACATAACATTGGTAACAAATAACTTGACAAAATGTGAATCATGACACTGTCAGGACATCGTTTTTCTGAGGAGAAAAAAAACGGCACCCTTTTTGTAAGAAATCACAGTTCAAATACTGAAAATAAATTCGTAATTATCAAAACAGGTTTAACTCATTCACCCCTAAAGACACATTCTAACTCTTCCAATTCAAAGGTTGGAATAGTTCATTATGCAATTTCAAGGGTGAATGGGTTATGTATAACATACTAGAGGCACCAAGTTAGGTAAAGCCTATGTGAAAATGAAACCTCAGTTTCATAACCAAAAAAGTTACCGTTATTAAGTCTGTGATTGTTAAAACAAATATCCACGTGTCACATCTCAATTTACTCTACAGTCATATAACATTTCCCTTAGAACTTATCCAGTTTACGTTTCTGTATTATTGATTTATTCGAAAAAATGGACAGATTGAGATTCTTGCCAAAAAAGGCATAACTTTAAGGTCTTTTTACCCCATAACTTTTACATACATAACAGTAACATCAAAGAGAATAGCTATAACATTTGCATACAATGCATAATTCACTTTAACTTTGATCTAAGAAATATATGAAATAATATTATTTCAATTCAACAGCTGTTGTGCTTCTACAAAACTGTTATCTTAATGATATGGTAATAAGGGTTTCTCTGAGACATCACGAATATGCATCATGTATCATTCATGAAAATTCGTATTTTACATTCTTTTATATACACATAATTCATGAATATTCATAACCAAATTGTTTATATTGTACATGTATAATATTCAGATATTCATAATCTATTACAGGTACTGAAGATAAGCACATTTCTAAGTGCATATTTTTCATCTATATTGCTGACAAACAATTGCATCTGCAAACCAGCCCTCTATTCCCAAGAACTACAAACAACTGGTGCAATAATTCCTGTGATTTAAGCTAGGAAGAATATTGGGTTTCTAGGACAGCTGATTGTACAACCAAGTGATTGGAGGCACGGTAATCTATTGGTAGGACACTGGGCTCGTGCCCGATTAGTCCAAATCATTCTGACGTTTTATCGACTTTTTTCATATCGGTCTGTCGTTGATTAACGACAGACCGATATGAAAAAAGTTGATAAAACGTCAGAATAATTCGGACTAGCGCCCGATGGGTTGTGGGTTCGAGTCACGTCACGGCACTGTGTTTTGTATAAGATACTTTACTCTGCTTTTTCCAGTTCACTCAGCTGTAAATGAGTATGTGATTGGGCAGTGCTAGAATTGTTGAATGCTATCTGTGAGCGCCGAAAAGGCAACACCGACTTTATGCTCCCCAGGGAATTGAGAAGATAATCGCTGCTTGCAAAGGCGCCTATAACCATGGTTAAACAGTGGTTAATTAAAAACTTCAAATCATTAGTATTATTAATTATTACAGGGTTTAATGTCACATCAACAGCTTCATGTAAGGAAAAGTAACAATGTCAAAAATCATTTTTTTTCTTGATTCTCTTGAGTGAACATTTGTACCTTCATAAATATTCATTATATCTTACGAATATTTCATAGAAACTTTACAGTAGGTCTCTTGACCAAACAGTTCCACTTTTATGAATATTCATTATCTGTTATAAATATTTAAAAAGTATCCAATAGATGTGTACATATTGAAAAGTAAAACTCACTTAGATTAAAAAAATACCGTATTTCAATGTCATGTTCAACACCTTAATACAAATGCTGCAAAAATGTTTCAATGTCTTTTTATATATGTAATAATATAATTTATATACACCAAACACATCGTATTCAAAAGAAATCTTGGCCCCAATTGAAGTTAAAGCAAAATACAGGAAGCATGTTTACAAAATAGGTATCTGTTATCATAAAAACTCTCAAAGATTAACGATGTTATATTAAGAATGAAAAACAAAAATTATAGAAACACTTAATATGACATGAATATTTGATAAATAACTGTAAAATATGAAGTTATCAAGATAAATATGCAAATAAAAGCAAATAATCACAACCAAACTCTAACAGAAAGTGATCCAACCCTGTAAATGGTGTCTCATATAAACAAGTAGTATTTGAATGATATGATCAATGGAAGTAACACAACCTACGTTGAAGACAAAGAGAGAAAAACGACAACACATGCATTGATTTTAGTGACAAAAAACAAATGACAGATGTGAGCACTAATGGTGAGAAATCACCAATATTTTGTAACTATTGTACAAACTATCTGAACACACAAGCCTCTGTTTTGAGACAATAATTAAAAAATGAACAGAACAAACAGGTGAAATCATAACACAACTTGAAGTTCATGGAAGCATAATGCCTTATAAACTGCGTAGTTCCCGTACTGTAACCACCATTATTTACGTACACGTGTACTTTGAATGTTATTAATCACAAATGCGGTAAACAAGAAACTAGTTCACATGATGAAATTAATGAATGAACAATGCCTTATATGAGTATATATTTCGGATTTTAACAAGCATACTTTGCATATTATATATGCTAATTAGCTTGAAACAAATTTCCTGTAAACATCATAATCATTCGTATAGATCTGATAAAGTTAATTACCTCCCTTAAAATTCTGAACACTCTTCAATAACACAGGAAATTTATCTCAATTGAAATTGACATTAAGAGAGGACAAATTGAATATCAAGTGGGTTCAATGGACAGATAGACAGACAGATAGACAGACAGATAGCCCACTGGACAGACATTAAACTCCAGTATCTCCTGCTGATGGCTGATGTATAATTTTCTCAAAAGTAGAAATCAAACTATCTGGATAGTTTTAATGGTACAAAATTGCCACACTGAGTTTAATTGATTGATGATTAGAAAATCTCTTTTTAAAATAATTTTGGCGTAGACTTTGTAGGCCTTAAAACTTCTTTCCATGTATAGTCACATATACATAACTACAAACTTACAGGAAATTGGATCTTTTTCCAAAGCTTAATTTTTTGGATTGAATGGTCAGATTTTCAGTGACCTAATTGTTAGCCTTGCCTATCTTTCTATACAACATCTTCAGGTTGTCGTGTGTGTTTACAGAGTCTGGCTCCAACTGTAGCGCACGTTTATAGGACTTCTCAGCCAGGTCATGTTTGTCCCAGCGGTGGTACAGTACGCCTAAATTGGCATGAGCTTTAGCCAAGTTTGAATCAATTTTGATGGCTCGCAGAAAGTACTGTTCACTCTCCTTATAGCGGTCAGCTTTCCCCATAACATTGGCTAGATTGATGTACATCTGTGCATCTTGACCGATGTACTTGAGTGCTTCCTTGCCTACAGCCTCTGCCTGGTCCACTTGATCTACAACAAAAAGAGGTTAGAAGAATTCAACAGGTTATTTAGGCAGAGGTCAGAAGTCAACAGGTCATTTATAGATAGAGGTCAAAGACAAACAGGTTATTAACATGATGGGGTCAGAGGTCAACCGGTTATTACATAATGAGGTCAGAGGTCAACAAGTTATAACATAATGAGGTCAAAGATCAACAAAGTTATCAGGGCAGAGGTCAGTAGTCAAAAGGTTATTACCTGGTAACAAAAAGGTCAGTATGTTTTTCACACAAAAAGGTCAGAAATCAACAGGTTATTAGCTCAGATAGGTCAGATTTCAATGCGTTATTAACACAGACAGGTTAGAGGTCAACAGATTATTCACACAGATGTCAGAGGTCAACTGGTTATTTTAGCAGAGGTCAGAATTCAACCGGTTATCATTACAGAAAGGTAAAAATTCAGTAGGTTATTAACACAAAGAGGTGTGAGGTCAATATGTTATTAACATAGAAAGGACTGAGGTCAACAGATTGTTAACACACACATATGTTAAAGATAATCAGGTTATTAACACAGATAGGCCAGAGGTCAATAGGTTAAAGACTGACAGGACATTATGAGTAACACAGAGATGTCAACCAAATATTGTTTTACATGGATGCCAATGTACATGTACATCATAATTCCTAAACCAAGTAACAGCCTCATACAATATTATAGAGTCAGCACACCAACGGTACATACTGAGGTTATCCAGGAGGATGACCATATTGTTCCAAGCGTTGAAGTGTGTAGGTCTCTGTAAGGTAGCATTCCTCCACGCCTGTATAGCCTCATTGTGCATCTTCAGATCCAAGTACTACAAGCCAGCACAAACACATTTAGGAGCTTTCATCAACTTTTTCTACTCAGCATAATAGACAAAGCTCAGGTAAATTTTTCAGTGGATGGAATGACTGAAGTGCAGTTGACAAGTTAAGGTACAAGGCAGAGCCTGGTAGTCTGATACACATTTAGCCATGGCATGCTAGTCCTGTTATAAATTTTTCATCTTCTTTTCAATAAACACAAATAGTTATGATTTTTAAGCACTATAGTAGGACTCTACAGTAATCGGGATAAAATCAGACTACACAAATCTTTATTTTTTTTAAATAGTGGTATGTTACAATGTTCGAATACTCATTGTAAATAATAAGTACAGAAAAACTTGAAAATAGACAAACTTATATACCTAATTTTGATGTAAATATAATATAATTTTGAATAAAATAAAAAAAGAAATAGAAAATAATGAAGCAAAACAATGTTTGGATACTTAACATGCTTTTGCAGTTAACAAATATTTTGCATAAAAGAGCAGTCAGAAATTAATGATTTTACACACTGGACACAGATGTAATAGAAGCTCTGGCTATAAAGGCTGTTAAGCGTACCAAGTTGCCAAGGTTGTAGTAACAATCTGGGTATTTCCTACGATGTAGCAGGGCCCGGAAGTAGCTTTTCTCTGCCAAGTCGTTCTTCTTGAGGTTAGACTGGACGATACCAAGGTTCATCCAAGCTGCGGCAAACTCATCTCTGTTCACAAGAGTATTAGGTTTACACATTAGTCACCGAGGACACTGATTTCCAGTAAAACATTTTAACTTTTATTACTAGTGAAACAGATTTCCAGTTATCAACTAGACTTCTGCTATAAATGTAAAATTGCATTCGATCATACACCTTTCAACAAGAAGGAGATTGAATTTTAAATAATGCAGAAAAGTCATATAAATGTCAAAAAAAGAAAAAAAACATTATGGCATAAAATATATCCCATAGGATAATTGGGTCAATCAATTGGCAGACATTGGGTACATGTGTAGGGTTTCTTTACAGTGAGTTCTACAATTAAAGTTATCTGCAGGATGCTAACAATAGTACCATCTCCACCAACCATGAATAAATAAAATTTCTATTAACATGTTCTATGTTTTAGTGGATACTGAGTGTCAGTTAGCATGTTCAAGAAAACCAAAGTATCAGAAAGAGATTTAAGATTGATATTTTTTGTGAAGTTGGTAATTCTCCATAACACACAAGGCCCAATGCAGTATATTTCTTTTATAAAACTGAATGTCCCATATTTTGATAAAAAAAAAAAATTGTGTTAAACTGAACGTTTCTTCATTCCAAAATATGAAGTTATACCATATCAGAGTAGATATCACTCTGTATTGCATGCATGCTTTGTGACCCGAGATTGCGTAATGCTTTCATAATGACTCTGTAAAAGTCAAAACATGTACATTTTGTATCTCTGGTTGGAATAGACCAAGTTTGCCAGACAACTATCTGTCGAAATGTCTTAGTCTGCTGTCAGGGCCAGAGGAAACTTGGGCTATGGTTAAAACAGGCAAACGGTTATAAAAATATCATCACATGTGGCATGGTAGCTGGGGATGTGTAGTCACTGTCGTACATAATCATATGTTAATTTGAGGGGATGGAAACAGTGTGTGTGTGACTACCGGTACATGTATTATATCTGACAAAATAAAGCACCTAAATATCTTACCTAGTAACCTATGTGTAACTGCAATAATTAATTTTTATTTAGATAAGCAAATTTTGTCTTTACCTAATTCCGACGGCCTTCATTAGGAGCTCCTCTGCCTCCTGTAGGTCTCCCCGGTCTTTTAGTATGTTAGCTAAGTTGTTCATAGCCTGGTCATACTCATGATTTAAACTGGAAAAGAAATTAAACATTTAATTGATCTTCCATTGCAAACGTTTTCTGGTTTTCAGAATCTACATTCTTGAATGCTGTTGGGTTTTTTTCAAATTATTTGGTTTCAAAATGAGATGAAGTAGAAAATTAGCAATTAAAATATTTCAAATAATTACAGTAGGTTACTTCAATTCCGCGTGATATATATTTTCCCATAAATTTCAGTAAAAGACCAGGAATATCTAGTATTCCGAGGAGATATTTGGCCTTCATAGTATACCAGTATCATGTAAAACGACTCTTAGCCATGACTTTGAATTACCTTTTATATGACAACAATATTACTATGCTATCAGATATTTCCCCCCGGACTTAAAGATGAGTGTACCTGATGGCATCTCTGTACTTCTCTATGGCCTTCTCCACGTTTCCACGGTCTCCATTAAGTTTAGCGATGTTATAGTGCACCTATGAAACAACAACAATCAGAACAGGTAACACCACACAAATCAACACAAACTTGGCAATCATTTGGTTTTCAGAATAACAAAACTTAACAGTACCACGTTCACACTAGTCTCCAGTTTTGTCACCTCCCTTGCCTCTTTTATGTGTCAATCTATAAGTACATTTCACATATTTATATATTTCATTGATATCCTTTACACTCCATCATTGATACAATTAATTGTACTTTGTCCCTTTTTTATTGCCTCCCTTACCCCCACTGTATTCCAAGGGCCGTTTTCGTTTAAACGGTCAAACCGGTCGGACCACAGTTGTTTGTTTATTAAATATTTGTTTGTTTGTGTTTTACAAGAGTATTCTGATGCTGCTTTCAGGCGAGCTTTGACAAAGCCTTGCAAGGCCTACATGAACGTTTGCAGGTCCGCAAGGATTTATACCCGAAATTGTTACATTATAAACGGTCAAACCGGTTGTTCCGCATAAACGAACAGGCCCTAAGCCTCCTTTTTTTTGTCTGATTTTTTTTTTTTATATCTCTATAAATTAATCAATTAAGATGGGCGAAAGCGCTAGCGAATTGTAGTCTTTGTGTTTGGTTTTATATATAAATCAATCAATATATATACCTTGTTGACCCATTTGACAATGTCATATGGCCATGTCATAAGTATGATAATTCCCACATGTAATAAAACCTGAAGGTGCTACAATTGGTCAAAATAGGGGGAACATATTCCTAAACCACTGCAGCAACTACTTGTATTTAACAGGTTTTTTTCCAGATAAATTTGAATGTTTTTTGCTATTTAATGGATTTGAAATTTAATTTAATTATTTTTATTTTCATTGCATTTAAAACTGTTCATTATTAAAAAAAAAAATGAAAAGAAATCTGGAACTACTTTTTTCAAATTATGAATGTTATGTGATAAATAGAATCTTACATGTGCGTCCATGTCATATTGAATTTACTGAACTCGTTCAATAAATTTGATAAGACACAAACACTCATGTAAGATCCTCTATTTATTGTATATGTAATTGTTATAGATATAGCAATCTTTTTTCGTCTCATCTTGCATCCTGTATTTCAAAGTTCCTTTATAACTTTTGTTAACAATTCCTTCATAAAGCTGCTTTGGTATATCACCAAACCACTTTACAATGCCAAAAATAGCTTGACAAATGGTGGCAATATAACAAACTATTAAACATATTGTTACAATTTCTTTTCAACAAATTGAGCATGTTTAGTTCAAATACAAAAATTGACTATCATATTTGTTGATTCGGTGACCCATGAACTACCAGTACTGACAGTGGAGCTCGGCAGTAAAATGACAGATCAAAACACCAATCTGACAAACAATTCTTAGATATCTCTTAGAGTACCCTCACAAGGTTATGGTAACTCACAGGTGTGAATTGCTTACATCTGTCAATAGCTTAGCATACCTTTGCATTAAGGGGACAGACATTTACACCAGCTTCAAATAGTGACATCTCCTTTCTCCACTCATAGCTCCTGTGTACACAACGCGCAGTGAAAATGGCTACCAGGAAAATTAATGTGTACCTCACCACCTGTCAAACAGAGGCATATCATCAGGTACACAGAACAAACACATAGTTATAGACTCAATTACCCTTGGTCCAATAACTAGGACTTGCAAGACCTTTGACCTGACAGTAAAATTTTGATTAAGTCTGATTGAAAATCAGTATAAACATACAAGAATAGCTATTTGACATAACATATCACAAATACAAACATACAAACATTTTCTCTATAGAGAGTTACTCTCAGAAATTTGCCAAAGTGTGTCTTTCCATGGGCATCTGCCTTGTGATGGATCGGCCCACGTTTTTGAGGTTTTACCTGTGGATCTGCCCTCTTTCTTGAGGGTTTACCTGTGGATCTGTCCTCTCCTCTTTTTAAGAATAGGCAGTATTCTCCTATGACAACATTAAAATAGAAAGTCCATCTCTACAACTGTGTTTGCAGATAAGTTGTGTTTTACTCACCTGAGGGAAGGTGTGAGTTGATACAAGCCTCTGGACACCGAGTACAATGATTATACAGTAGCCTGCAGTAGACAGGTACAGTACTCGCTCAGCAATCACAAAGCCCACACGGAACAGAAGGTTTGTGGCAGGTAGGAAAGGAACCACAATCAGGGCCAGACCCATAGACAGACATCTGCAATGTACAATTGCCCATTGATAAACATTTGACCATAGACAGATAATTGACCATAGACAGATAATTGACCATTGATAAACATTTGACCATAGATAGATATATAACTGTACATATATTTGACAGTAGAAAGATATTTGACTGTAGACAAAAATTTAACCAGAGACAAATATATATGGGAGGAAACTGGAGTACCTGGAAAAAACCAATGTGGTGGGGTAGGTGACCCCATACCTTTTCGCATCCGATCGGGGTATTGAAACCTGGCTGCCTTGATGAAAGGGTTATATATACCTATCATACCTAATGAAGAAAATATGCTCCAATAGAACCGAAAAGGATAAGGACTATTCCATAATAAAATCTATGGGGGAGGTGGGAGGCACATGTATTAATATATTATGGGTGGTGGGGTTAAGTTCAGATATGTCTGTCATTCCTGACATTACATCATTTATATTATATGAAGAGTGGTATAGGGTCTCAGAAAAAGTGCATCCCATATGGTTATTTCTGGAGCAGCGCTAAGTAAGTGGTGATAAATAAGAGACTAGCCTATTCTTATGTAATCTGAGTAACGATATCAATGAAACATTGTCTGAAATATCATTTTACTTAAAGCATTTCATAATCTTATATTTTCACTATTCATCAGAATAATGATCTAATTATCCGTCTTGTAAACAACCATGCTGGGCCTATGATAGTTAACTCAAATGACTTTTATAATTTAGTATCACAATGGCTGCATTTATCTGTCAATCCTGAATGCCTGTTCCTGCGGACTATGACATAACACGATTTCAAGTACCGTTTCTCCCGATCCATGGCACCATTTAATGCTGCAAACAACAATCCTCCGAGCACCAACCAGAATGCAAATACAGCCAAAACCCGGGGATCCATCAGAGACTTGATGACAGGTAAACAACCCATTGACCAATCAAAACAAAGCCACCAAGGGTTGACCAATAGGAAACCGTTGATGGAGTACAGATAGTTGTAGTTCAGCACCTGAAACACATATCAAAAACTAACTTCAAATCTAACGAGTATCTGTTAATTTTAGGGTTGATTCAAGAACTGGAAATACATGTAAAGCCACATCTGATTTAAACTCCTGAACCTTCAAAATCCAGTAGAATGAGCACTATTAACACTGGGCGAACATGTATTATTTTGATGAAGGGCGAAATTTTCACTTTGTAGAACAACATTCTCAGTATACAGTAATACCTACCCTTGTAAGTTTTCTGTTAACAAAGGAATGTGGGTTATCATTGAATACCTACCTTTGTAAGTGTTCCGTTAACAAAGGAATGTGGGTTATCATTGAATACCTACCCTTGTAAGTGTTCCATTAACAAAGGAATGTTGGTTATCATTGAATACCTACCTTTGTAAGTGTTCCGTTAACAAAGGAATGTGGGTTAACATTGAATACCTATCCTTGTAAGTGTTCCGTTAACAAAGGAATGTAGGTTATCATTGAATACCTACCCTTGTAAGTGTTCCGTTAACAAAGGAATGTAGGTTATCATTAAATACCTACCCTTGTAAGTGTTCCGTTAACAAAGGAATGTGGGTTATCAAACACCTGGAATGTGGGTGTGGTTGACCCCATTAATCTCCACCGTGTCGCAAGGATGGTCAGACCTCCGCACAACAATAACAGCTGGCGCTTCACAAGGGAGGTAATCCATGACCCATCATCCTGTTAAAGAAAATTCATTGAATATACCTAGTTACATAACCTTACCAAACAGCCCTATCAGTATATCCAGTGAAATTAACAGCTGCCCTATTAATGGCAACTGTATTCTATTGCAATACCAATTCTCTTTCTGGATGCCTGTGTAATAGAACTTGAAACTTTTGAGAGGAAAGAAAAAATGCTCCATGTGAAATGTGACAGAGGAAAGAAAGAATGAAATACAGTTAAAATCTGACAAGTGTCTGATACAGGTAGAAAGGAATGACAATGTGAAATGTACTTGGCCAAATGCAAACATGTATTAAATCTGGCAGGTTTGGGGTCCTAACCCAGGGCACATTCTCAAATTATGTCTGGAATCTGTACAAGATTGAAACTCATATTCTTAGCATATGCATTGTGACAGCGCATGGGAAAGTACCTCTCTGTGTCCAGTGCTACCATTGGAGTGACCATTGTCCAGTGACTTGAATTCTTTTTTCAGCCCAACAGCGGCCAACACATCCACCCTACAGATCATAATGATATCGAAGGCACTACAGATTCCCTGAAACAAAACAAGCAGAGTCCATTAAGCTACCTTTTGATAAAAATTCAAACTTACATAATTTCTGAAATATTAAAGCAGGTGAGTGAATCAAGAAGCAAAATGTTTTGGATACCAAATGCTTTTCTTTTTTTGTGAGTGAAATTGTTCCAGAACATGAGTGGAGCCAGGCACCCTATTTAGGGACATCTTCGATCTCCAGATCTCAAATTTATGGACACATTACTTGACAGGATGAAATATATTTCACTGCTACAATTCTAGTTGATAACATGAATTCAATAAATTTATTCAGTTGTTACGAACATGGAAGCACCTAGAAGTTTTTTATTCTGTTGAAAAAGTATATTTCATTTTAAAGCTATCAATGCAAAAGATTTGTTTTCTCTTATCTATTCAAGCGTGTACACTCTATATCACATAGTTTACAATCTGAAACAATAAAACGTTACTGTTGCGGGGAGGTGATTATAAGTTTTAAAAATCTGCCTTTAAAACCCCCCACCAAAACCTGATATTTCATTTTATCAATCTAAAAAGAACTTACAATGGGATACTTACAATGACAGTGATGCCTGTCTCCTTACACAAGACAGACATGCCACAAAGGACGATACTAAGGAGGATATGAGGAAGAGAGAATGAGGAAGGGCGACATAGCACACTATCTCCCTTTTCTACTGCCGCTGCAAGGTGACAAAAAGACATTTAAATATATTGATGTATCTTTTTTTCTCCTTATTTAGATTTATTTTATTCCATTTTATATATACCATTGGAAGCACAGTCCCACTACAAGCAGAACACAATACATCTCCGGCACACACACATAGGGAGATATTAGCTAGGTGGGATAGGACTGGTAGTAAGCGCTCGATAAGGCAGCTCCTGCAAATTCCTCAAAAATTGTATTGACTAATGTATATGCTAATTGTATAAATTGTATATCTATGTACTGTAAAGCGTGTTAGAGTGGCATATGTTAGCTAGATAGGGCGCTATATATATATCACATGTTGTATATTATTATATTATTATCATTCAGACATATTGTTTGTAGTTCATTCTGATGTAATCTGTAAACTGATGATGAAATTGTAGTTAAAATGGATACACAACCTTAAATAAACAAGGACAAGATGGATTTTAGAGACCCTCAACTCACTACTTAATTTATATTACAGGTGTTATTTACTAAAACCCAAGGGTTCCATTCCTGGTACACACATCTTCTCTACACCTTGGTGTAATTCATTACAAAATTGAAGGCTATGTATGTGCCACCTTTTGGATGACACAAGTAGACTAGTTTGATCATTTGATGTACATCACAATAATCATGCAACAGCAAAATGGTAAAATTGACCTGCTCTAAAGTTGAATCTACAAATGATAGGTATCAGCTTAGCAGTAGGTCATTTTTTTTATTTCTAAAACTAGTCAAATAACTATTATCATGTGCCTTCAATTTTGTCATAACAAATTCCAGGGGCATAGAGAAGATACATGTATCAAGAGCAGAAGACCTGGAGTTTGAAGATGGTTGCATACTGACCTTGGACACACGAATTTACATAAAACTTGAAGGACAGGATGAAGAGTAAGGCACATAACAGGTCTGCTCGACCCACAACCCCTGCCACCTGTAACATGACAAGTATAATTATGGATGATACTTTTCAGCCAATCTTGCGGTCCCCGTTATTACTAATGTTAAACTATTTGCCAAGGACCAGCCCCACATTTAATGCTGGGTTGGAGTCCTTCATTCACTCCTTGATCTTCAGTTAGAGTTATGACAATATATTTAAAATAACAGACAAGATGACAATTTTAATGATTTGCAGTAATTTTGAATTAAGCATTCAGTTTGTACATAACAGTGTAATATAGAAGAGTATACATTTTGTTCAACTGTTGATCATCAATTTAAAAAGTCCAATGTTTTTGTCCTTAATTTCAAGTTATTCCATTCAATATCCTATTTCTTTAGTCTGAATACTGAATTTTCTCACTAAGGCTCATAAATGAAACATAATTGGCCTTAACAGAGTGACCTAATCAGATTTACTTAAGAAGCTTTACTGACAGTTATGGTAATATCTGTGAGAGTGTTACATACAGATTCTGTGTGGATTGGATGGACGGCAAACAGTATTGCACACAGCAGTGATGCCCGAGGAGTTCCAAATGCTAACGAACCCGTCTCCTTGGCAATGATACACTCGGAAAATAAGTTGGAAAATAGTGATAACATGAGCACAGAGACAATGCTGTGGAGTAGGATGTTGACTATGTGGAACCCCAGTGGATACAGACCTCCCGCTAAACTGTGGCTCCACCTGTAACACGACGGATACAAAATATTACATGTATAATTTGGTGAATTTTAAGATACATATCAATATAAACCCATGTCAATACTGTACAACACGAAATATTCATGGGAATTTTCTTTCTTGGCTTGAAGCCATTTAGATAGTATCGTGGTACAAAATTTAGTGGATACCCCCATATAAACAAAAAGTAGTCAAGTATATCAACTAAATTTGTTGTAATTATTTTCGTGGTTACGTAGCCTCCACGAATGCACATTTTATGTTACACAGTGCATCAATGCATTTTCATTGACAGAGTTGCACAATAAAAAGTTTGAAGGACGACATACACGTCCAAAATGTAAAGAAAGCCATTCAAGTTTTTTCTTGGAACCTTACATATTATACCATTGCAGCTAAACAAAAAGTTATAAACATGTAAGATATGATTTCAAGATTAAGTTACATTTTAGCATCATTGGTATTACTTTTAGTACTGTTCATGCTAATTTGTATACATGTACATTCAAAATAAAATTAACAAAATCCATATCACTTTTTACATTATTTTTTGTCTGAGAACTAAGAATTGTAAGAAAACGTTAATTCATTTTTTTTTTAAACCAACATCAGTAGCTAGATGTCTATGACTTGTGAATCTTTAAACTCACCTGAAGGTGAGAACTGTGAGAGGCCTATAGGACTTGTGACTGGTTTTGGACGCGAGATTCTTGCCCCAAAAGTCGTGGAAGAACAGGTCCGTAACGGGTACATCTGTACTTAGATCTTTATTGTTCAGGATGGCCTCACTGTCGTCAAAAACAAAGTCACCATCGTAGCTGTTGGCAAAGCAGAGCCCAGCTAGTACAAAGACAACAACATAAGCTGAGGTCAGACTAAGTCGCGGGACAGGTATAGCATCGTCCCAGCTTCCTTGGGACCTGGTGTCATTGTGTAGGGCATGTCCGTTGGCACCCTTAGAATGTGACGATGACCCATTTTGTTGTACTTTGTACATAACTATGTGTTATCTGGAAATCATTCTGAAAAGTGAAAGACAATAATGTTAATTTAATTAATTGTAACTCTGACATTTTTTCAAATATCAACCAGAAACTTGGTATGTAGGCGTGTTATAGATATAGGAATAACATATCTTCTTCTTCCAGTAGCTTTATAGTGCAGACTGTACTCGCTACCATATTATCACACTAGGTACATACTAGGTGCATATCACTTACTTTGGTCAGTATTGTCTTGTGATGCTTTCTTAACTGTACAGGCTGAACATACATGTCACACCACCACTTGTAAAGAATTAATTCATCTTAAATAGGTCAATTTTCAAACATTGACCTGAAATTTGGCAAACAGGCGTATTGTAGTAAGACGAGGAATAGCGATAAAGATAGTGCCTTTGCTGGGGCTCGAACCGGCGACCCTTGGCTCTCCAGCCTGATGCTCTACCGCCGGGCTAAAAGGAAATTACCTAGTACAGCTGCACTTGTAAGGCATTACCTAATCAATGCACATCTTTTACACTATTCCCCCCTTTTTTCAAAAACCAATCCACATGTTTTACTCCCTGCTCTGCTTTATGAAAACGTGGAATTCTCTGACACCGTTTGGTATCGAGGAGTGACTATAATCAACAAAAAGATGCGGTCTGGTAATCTTCTTAACAATAATTATACAATCCGCATTCGGCCCGGATTAATACGGTTTGTTGATTAGCCACCCCATGACCTACAAAAATGACATTGGCTCAGGTGGGAAAATTTGAACGACTGAAAATTGAGGACTCTACTGACAGGATTTAGCAGCTGTTGGTGATAATAAGAGCTGATTTGGATCAATAAATAATCCATTTATCGATCGATATACATATGTATGTGAGGTAATAATATGTGTTGTGTCATAGTAGATTTTTGTTGTGAGCACCTCATAACTGTACGATACCAAATGATGTTGGAGAATTCCACGTTTTCATATAGCAGAGCGCTCTGGCCCCACACCAGGCATATATATGTCAAAATGTCTAAGTCTGGTGTTAGGGCTAGTGCTAGGAAACTCAAGGGCTAATGCCGTCGAAGGGGATCGAACCTGTGACCCTTGGCTCACCAGCCTATTGCTCCGCCGCTGACCTAAAGGGAAATTCCCTATAGCTGACGCTTGTAAGGCAACCTTAAATCAATGCACATCTTTTACAGTATTATAGTTCACATGGACAACACGTCTTTGTATGTCGCTTAAGTTAATTATTTTAGTCAGTATTTTCAAAGATTTTGTCTTGCAATGCTTGTTGTCAATTGACCCTTTAATTATTGTCGGTTGAAGACACTTTTGATTGTGACTGATCGTAACGAACCCCTGTGATGCATGTACAAGGTGAAAAATCTCGAAATCACAACCCCACCTTAATAAAATCTGCTACGGAAACTTCCATAATTGAATAAAAAATGGACTTTATGATCAAGTTGAAAACGGAAAGTGACGTTACTTGAAGAGGAGAAATTTGGGATAAGAATGCATTTGTGAAACCCTCCATCAAATGGAAGTCGTTGTATTAGAACGTGGACCTTTGAAACTGGTTTTCAAGCTGCCGTGCAGTCAACCGTGTAAACAAACCACTGCTTCTGAAGACTCTTCTCCCGGAAACTTTTATAAGTGTCCTACCCTGTAAACAATCAACAGAAGGTGCTTCACACACATAGCGCATTGTTTATAACGCACTTTTTGACAAAACCCGTACACTTCCAAAGTAAAATGCAATGTTTACCTTTTCTGTACCTGTGTATTTACTTTTTGCACCGTCTCACCTGGCGAGGCCGCTTACATCCGTGTAAAAATAACAACATTGAAAATAAGCATTGCCGAAAAAATAGAGGCGTGAATATATATAAAAACTCTTCAATTTACAACTTTTTAATACTCTGAAACATTTAAGGATATGGTTTTGCGGTCTAACGGCGGCAATATTAACTGTATTACCAAACAATCTACTTCCAAGGGAGACAACTTCTCCAAAAAAAAAAGAAGTTGTTGGATATTTTATTGAACAAAAGATATATATAAATAAATATATTAATGATCTTGACCAAGAAAACATAAGAATGTCAAAAACAATGTGGGAAGGGGCATTAGAAATTAAATTGTCTATGCTCTAACATAAATATATGACAAAACAATTTGTTTCTGTGTTTTAGCATTCATAGGCGAAACATTTTTTTTTTTTTTTATACTAATTGAGAATTAGTATTTAAACAAGTTGAAGTAGACTTTGGCAAATTGTCATGGTCCAAAAACATACTTTAGGTATCGGCTCATGCATGCTACCAGGGATTTTCTTTCGTGTCCAGCAATGACCCNAAAATTCTCGGGGTGGGGTGGGGGGTTTCCTGAAGCCCATAAAACCCCTCTGGATCCGCCACTGTATATATAAGGATTTGGTACCTGGAAAGGAAATGGCGAAATAAACACTAATAATAACCACTACATAAATAGATGCTTGGCATGAGGAGACGAACAGAATAATGCACAGAGACTGACCCCTTAATTAGTTAAACCCCGCCACCAGGACATAGTCCCTGAGTTACGACATTGAAACGGTCGTGATCCTATATCCTTATAACCATATTTGCAGTTGATATTCAGGAGGAAATTATATATCCATGCTACAAAGATTGGTCTCCGAGGGCAGCTCCGCCCCTAAATACTTATTCCGTTTGTCATAGCATATAAACCGTCGAGTTCCTCAGCCAATATAGATCTATATTTTTAATTGCTGAATAGTTAGATCGACATGAGGATATGATTAAAATCGTGTACCCATAGAGATGAAGTACCCGGATCAAAGCAGGGAAAGGATATGGAGATCCCCCTATAGTCATTTGTATAACGAATGGTTGGTCACGAAAAGATAAACAAGAATATACTACCAGGGTTAACCCTCAAGTTCTGGCCCTTACTCAATGGGACTTAGTCCTAATATCATAACCTATCCCTATACTATTAGTTCCAGGGTCCCTTTTGTCATATACATTGTATTAACCATGTGTACTGCTCAGCTTTAATGGTAAGTTTACAAAAAATGAAGTTACTATCGCATGCTGAACAAGGTCGTAAATGTATGTATAATGCGTTAAAAAATGTAACAATTTGTCCCTCAATGTAGAATCTAAACTTAATGTTTTTGTTGTCTATGTTTCCTCCATTCTTAATTACGGTTGCGAAACATGGGGTTGCAATATTGCGGACAAAGTAGAAAAAGTGCATGTTGATTTTCTGAATGTAAAAAAACAGTACGCCATCCTTCATGGTATGCATATCATCAGGAAATTTCGAATAATCAAATATTGGTTGAAATTAATTAAATGCGACAATTGTGTTCTTAAGCCAGTTTATGAAGATATGGATGAATGTAATCACAGAAACTGTAATTGGCGTTGTCAAGTTAGAAAATTATTATTGTCTTCTGGTTTTTGCAATGTCTGGTTAACTCATTATGTTGATAATGAAAGGATATTTTTGCATTGTTTCAAGCAGCGTTCGACAGATGTTTTTTTTCAAACAAGGAATGAATTTGTTGAAAGATCATCCAAATGTTATTTGTTTAAATTCCTGATAGATAGCTTTACGTTACAATTTTATCTAACAAAGTCTATTCCAGATGCGTATCTTAAACATATTTCGAAATTGCGACTTTCACCGCATCAGTTATATGTAGAAGAAGGTCGGTATCGTAACATTCAGAGTGCGAATAGGTTATGTCGTTATTGTAATCGAAAACAGATAGAGGACGAGTTCCATTTTGTTCTGATTTGTCCACTCCATGTTGATATTCGTAAAAAGTTCATTAAAAAATATTACTGGAGCCGTCCATCTTCATATAAACTTGTCCAGCTGCTATCTATACGTAACAGAATATGCAATTAAGTTGGTTAGAACGGTCTAGATTCCGACCTTAGGTTATTGTGTTTTCTCTCACTCTGATTGATAACATATGAGTACTTGTTTATCTCCAGGTTTACACATATTGTTTTGTCCATCCCCTGACTACGCCACTGTATACAAATTGTATGCCTGTTTTTTGTTTTTGCAATAAACATCCTTATTGAGCCTCTGTTGATATTATGCTAAGAAAATGTTGTCACCTCATCGGTTTTCCGATAGTCACGGTACACTTATATAGGTAAGGTAATTATACAAGAGCTGTCCATCTTCCGATAATTTATTTATCTTGTACTTTATAATAATTTAAAGCATTATACTGTCCATTTTAGGTACTATATATATATATGCGATGTACAAGATTATGCTTCATTCATGATGTTATAATTATTTGGTATTTCATATCACTGATGTATCAATTATACGTTGCTGTGTATGCTTATGAGCCGTTAGGCTTCAAGTTGAATAAACAAACAAACAAACATGTTCATAAACCAAAGCTATGACGCATCTTTGGTCTTTTTTATCACGAAATGGGGTGTTCTCAGTTCCCCAACTTTTTAGAGAACAAAGAAAAGTGTTGATATAGGAAGACAATGGCAAACCAATTATAATCTGTTTCATACTTACCCCACCGGTAACTTACATCATTACATATATGACGAACAATACAGATTTATCAATCACTAAATAGTAAGAGTTTACAGTCAAATATTTCAATACTTATACATAATCATAACATTACACGTCTAAAATGTGTTTGTTATTGATATTTTAATAATTTGTTTAAATTACAAAATTATTATAAAATAAATTAACACATTTCATCTTATCATATCAGCAGCACAAGGAATGCAAAATGGATACATTTAATATTGAATGTATATATATATAAATATAGTTAATATGGAAATATTTCAATTTTTGATTTCAACATTTATTACGACTTGTATGATGTACTATTAAATTTGATATCATCAGCTTCCAGCTTAGATAGAACACAACTACCCCAGCTGTGCGCAACATGATGGGAATGGCGAATCAGGTCATCAGATTTTATTTTTAATTTCCCCCCAATGAACAGAACTCCCTTGAGGACGCCATTGACNGGTCCAGGGCTGCCTCAATCAGTTTGTGTGGTACAGATCCATAGGCACAATATTACCTGAGGCAAACCAGAGGCACAAACTCAAGGAGCTGTGCAGAACCAGGTGGGTGGAGCGCCATGATGCTTTTGAAATCTTCATAAACTTTTTACCTGCAATCATAGACACATTGAAAAAATATTCAAAGCTTCCCAACACAAGGACACCAGGAACAGCAGATGCATCCTCACTACTGAACTGTGTTTGTATCTTTGATTTCTTGGTTTGCCTGACTGTGGAGAACAAGTGCCTTTGTTTCATGTGCGAGGACTCAGTAAATCCCTACAAGAAAGAAAATTGCATGTTGTCAGAGCCATAAAGAATGTTTCCCTAGTAAAATCATCTATCCAGGATTGCAGGGATAACATAGATGAAATCCGCGGCACTTGGTATCGAGAAGCTGAGAACCTAGCACAGGACCTAAATGCTCCTGTCACCATACACAGACCTTGTCGAGGCCAAACACAAAGAACAATGTACCTGCAGATTCAACAGAGGACTATTATAGGAAGTCTCTCAGCATCCCAATGCTGGACCATCTCCTGGAGGAAATGAAGACACGCTTCATTGAGTTGCATGAGCGAGCGGCACTAGGGCTGAAACTTGTTCCTTCAGAATTGAAAAACAGTGTAGAGGTGGATTCACTGAAGGCGTTTTTCCAGGAGGACATGTCAATCACCATCAACATTTGATGCAGACTTCCTACAGTGGAAATTGTACTGGACGGAACACACAGAATTCCTACAGTGGACATTGTACTGGACGGAACAGA
Source organism: Mizuhopecten yessoensis (assembly GCF_002113885.1). Lineage (NCBI taxonomy): Eukaryota > Metazoa > Mollusca > Bivalvia > Pectinida > Pectinidae > Mizuhopecten > Mizuhopecten yessoensis. Next base: position 320,411 of record NW_018408746.1, on the reverse strand, counting down.
CAGAGAAGCCCACCTCCCTTTTAACTGCTATCAAGGAATTTGATATCCACATGTTTGAAAACATTTCAACTATATTGAAAATATATGGAACATTGCCAGTAACAAGTTGTGAATGCGAACGAAGCATCAGTGTGCTTAGACTTCTCAAAACATATCTGCGGTCAACAATGGGACAGCAGAAAAAGACTTCTCTGGCTCTTATGTTCATTCATAGAGCAGTGAAAGTTTTAACTACAGACATTTTAAGAGAGTTTGCCAGGAAGAATCCAAGGAAGATGGAGCTTCCAAGCATTTTGATTGAGGAATGAAATGAGACTTCAAGACATTACATTGTGTTAACATATCTTAAGCTTACACAAACATTCTTTGTTGTGCTTCAATTCCAATATCATAACCAATTTGAAGTGACTCCGATAGAAGGTCAAAACATTATTTTAAATGTTACCTTAACTTTAGAGTTTTTATCTAATTTTCTTTCAAGAAGTCACTTTTCATCATATCATCAGCTAATACTGTATAAGAAGCTTTACTATTATGAATCATTTGACTGAGACATGTATCTGTATGTCCTTTTATCAAGTTTAATTTTTATACAATAGTGATGTGCAATTTCATATTATAACAGAAATTATCATATTTTTATCTGAAGCATCAGTTTGCATTAGTTTTAAACCAGTTCTGTAATGTATGAAAGGAAGTTACCTGCTAATAGTAACTATATCATTGTATGTATAAGGTGATTCAGAAAAGTATTTGTATATCCTTTTATAAATTTTGTATTTTTAGGAAATATTTATCTGTATCACATGTTATTTATATTTATAATAGAAATTATCATATTTTCCTTAAAGCGTCATTTTTTTTGCATTACTTTTATACAAGTCATGTTGAAATGATAGAAAGTCACCTGCTAATAGTGACTATATCATTGTATGTATAAATATAAGTTGATCTAGAAAAGTATGTGTTTATCCTTTTCTAAAGTTTGTATTTTTAGAGAATACTGATCATGATTTGTTTTATATTTTAACAGAAATGATATTTAATCTGAAACAGTCTTATGTTGTTGATCCGATATTCACCTAGTCTTGTTTATTATATACAAAATGTATATAGGATTTGTTATGTTAATTATTTGATAACTCAATTTTAAGAGAAATGTGTATGACTGTTTGTTATTCATTTAGCTTTAATGACAAACAGCAACCTGCTAAAACTGGCACAAGCTTTAAACAACGGACAAGGACAGCGGACTCCCAAACACTACGGTGTTGAAGAGAATGAAAAGGCAGACAAAGCGTCAACTCTATGAACAATATGATGACCACCAAGAAAATACAGTCGGCTTCACAGAAATGAAGACAATGGGTATGTCTCTGCACAAGACGTCCCATCCGCAGTACAGTAGCCGCCGTATTGAAAGTCTTCTGATTAACCATTTCACATAGATAGACCATCTACTTAAAATCTACGATGGTGAATGTGGTTCTGATGACGGCATATGTAAAAAAATATCACATCTTTTTAAAACAAGTCGATATTTTTTCAATAAATATTTACGATTTGAGTATATTTGACCGACTGCTTCCTCTGGGTCAATGTTTCGAACTGGTTGTTTACATTACCAGACATAATGACATGAATAAATGCAGCTGACTGTTACACCAGGGTGGAGCAAATTGTGATCACAGGGCTTGTAATGTTAATGAATCCGAATGTAAGATTTTTTTCAGCAGATAACACGAGTCTGGGGCAGAGCTATAACTAAAATAATTAAACACAGCTTAGATCTATGTACATCAAATATGTTATTAACATTTAACCGAGGTAAATGGGTTATATATAATCAGCTTTATTTAAAACCCGTCTCTTCAAAATGAATTTGAAAAATACTTGTATGACTGTAGATCTGATTTTGTATTACCGCAGTATAAAAACAAGGTGACTAGTAAAATAAATTCTAGCTTTTATGATATTATTCAATGTAAACAGATACTAAAGTATATAACATTAAATACCTCTATGATGCTAAACCAATTTTGTTTGCCAAACACTCGTGATAACACATATAACGCATTTTTGTCAGTAAAGTGCCATCCTATTCTCATGATAAACCTTTATCTTGCATTGGTATAAGTATAGGCATAGGGTAATGATTACAGAAGAAGATTAAATTGTTATCCGAAATAAATCCTCTTTGTCAGAATGGAATTGATTTCATATACTATAATAAGCATATAAGCTGCAATATGCATTCTAAAAGATTCAACATTTCGATTACTACAACACGTAGATTAGTCTCATGCTGGTTATTGAAGGACTCACACAACTAAATAATTTACTATATGTTATTACCAACCATTTTAGCTAATAACTTTAATATTTGAAGTTCAAAACTAGTGACAACTGTCTAGATTCATAAATACATACCTTGCAAAGGCTACAAAATTACTCTTTGGTAGGTTTAGTAGCATATTGGAGTCTCACAGCGCCAAAAAGTTGACAACCGGAAGTTTACAAGCAAAACCGGTGACCCAAAACAGAAACGCCCCAGACATTTTGCCCCTGTGCAAATCCGCACACAGACATGAAAACATATCAAAAGTATATATTTATCAAAAGTTAAATACCTGAACATTTCATTTATCTAAAAATCTGTCATCAGTTCCTTATGAAACTCCTTCAGTGGCCCAGTAATTAGCCGGAACTTATTTCAGATAGGAACTGCAAACGTATGAAACACTTGCTGATTGGCTGATTTAGTTGTGTGAGTCCTTAAAGCATATATCAAACGCCAATTTCCTGCACCAACTTTTGAGAAAGATAATGGGAGAGAGACTCGACTCATTATGAAGTGTGGAAAGTGAAATGTATTGTCACCTTTAACTTTAGCTTAATCTTCCTTAATCTCCCATGTCAACGGTTTTCTACTTTCTTGTTAACTTATTTGGTAGACAAAGCCGTAAACCTACGTCGGAGTATATTTATCATAATGTTATATGAAGATATATTGCTACATACTTCACATCTATTTGAGTGCACATTATGCTATAAACTCTTAGAATGTTATGATCTAGCATTAAACAACTAGCAATGTTTATAAAACAAATCAGAAATTATGATTTACATTTATTACTTTGTAAGTTGGATAAAAATACTATATCTACAAGAACTGATATGAAGAATATAAAATACGGAGTAACTTTATGCATTTTATCTCAACAGCAACTTACATTCTTTTGACTTTACGCATCGGCTGTTACATCCACTGATCTCAATTGATTTAAGAGGAATTAATTCCAAATATCGTGAATTGAATATTTTGCGAATGAACCTTTTAAAAAATCGCGATCATGATCAGTCGTGAAAAGTAATTACTTCAAAGCAATCGTCAAACAAGCAAACATCCTTTATACAGCCTTGACGTATGTAAAACCTTATGAAATAAATGCAATTCCGAATAATGTATACAAGTATGTTCTATGGTAGTTAGATTTTTATTCATAGAAAACAGTAGAGACGTGTCGAGATGGTGTGTTCCCTGAACGCAAACATATTGAGAACAATAGGTAGAAACATCAAAGGGATGGGTAGCAGTAGAGGGTTGTGGCCATGGGTGATATTTTTGTTAAATGGCTAACCCCTGTATAATGATATGTAAAAAAATATATAAAAATAAAACTGTACTAAAATTGGTATAAGCATAATGAAGTGGGCTATATGAGCTTCACATTTGTAAAAAAAAAAGGAGATTTTTTTTGGTTCGAGAAAAAAATTGTTGGCCATAATCCGAAAGGGTTATGAAACACATGAAAAGCTAGCTTTACAAGAGGTAAAATTTTGACAACAGCACACGACGCAAAATTGCATAAAATAAAGTTTTGCAACTTTACTGGGACCCAGATAATTCTGCAACCAGGTAGGTAATCTTTAATTTCAGACAGAACTTTAGGGAAAAAATTACTAGTTGCGAGGGTCAAATTTTGGGTCAAAAATAGCAATTTTTGGCATTTTTGGTAATTTTTGATGTGGTAACCATGGTTTTCACACAAGTAACATACATAGAAAAAAGAGGTTTATACACTTCTCAGTACTTTATATGTATTGTAAATGTAATGCAATTTACAAATAGATATGTACATGTATACATGTGTTGTGTAGGGTAAATCCGCTGTGTTTAAATTTCCTCGACATGTGCTTTGTTTATCAGAGTCGGGCCATTTCTACTGCATACTGCTACCAGGGTAATTATAGTTTGTATCATATATGTACTTTGTTTACCTGATATATTTTACCTGTAGATCTACCTGTGATTATTACAGGCAAAAAGTTTGTATCATATGTACTATATTTTACCTGTAGATCTACCTGTGACAGCCCCATTAATGTGAAAGAAAACTAAGACATTAATATCAAGTGCAATTTTTTATTTGATAAATCTATAATTAATATCAATATATTATTTATCTAAAATACAAATAGAACAGTGAATATATAATGAAACTTAGCCAGTACATTACAAAGTTGTTAGATGCAAACAGGAGCTCAAATATTAATAACGACTTACTAATATAGAGCAGTTATTTACATAGATACAATACGGTCATGTGCCTTATGCTGATGCATATTAAATAAAAGAATAATGACAAATCATTTTCCATACATCTCAGTGTGAAACTTGTAACAATACATATATAATAAATAAACCGCACTAATGATTATCATCCGAGATTAAAGCACACAGTTATAAAATCACAGCACTGTCCATTTTGGTTCTATTCAACAGAGTTCTATGTATAAAGACAATTCAACATAAATGAATAAGCCGGGATGCTGCGTCTACGTAGGTCATGATGTCGATGGTGTTGTGCTCCAGTCTCTGTTTCAGTAGGGCAAGGCGAGTGTCGAGGTATCTGTACTTCCTGGGTCGGGGTCGTTTGGTTCCTCCTACGCGTCGTTGAAGTCTAGTGTTCTCGTTTGAAGCCTGTATGTCCTTAAATGTCAGAATTATGGTAAAGATGTTCGGATGGGCGTGGTGTACAATCTTCTTCAGCTTCCCGTGCCAGGCCACCAAATCGTTAGTTGTGTGTGGTCCCTCGGTGTCGTAGTGGTTCCAAACCGGTCGGTCTCCATCTATCCACTGGTCAACATTGTAGTCTGTGAATGGTGTAACGTCTGCTGGTAGGTCGGCGTCTTCGATGACTTCTAATGCTCGAAACCAAACATCTTCAACTTGGTGCTGGGGTACAAGTGGGAAAACAACAGCGCGGCGAACCAGTCTTCTTGTGCCCTCATTGTCACGGTAGGGAAGTTGTAGTCCAGTCATCTGTGCCTTTCGCCAAACGCATTGAGTGAAGTGGAAAAAGCTTCACGGGTAGGTTGTTGTCTGTCATGAATGTCTGCTGAAGTGTGAAGAATCTATTATAGATGTGTTGGCTTTTCCCGGGTAGAAGGGCTTATACGACTGTGTACATGGATCCGTCTATCTCGATGTGTATGGTGTAGATCTGATGGAAGATGCTAGGACAGGTGTAGAAGGTTCCATCGCAGTAGATGCAGTCAGCTGCAGCAAGGTAAGCTTAGTTCTCTGAGGTGGCGATGGCGAGGATTCTGCATTGGTCACCATCGTCAATGTGCAAGAAGGGCTCTCCAGTAGTGGTTTCTGTCCATCTTCCCTCGAGTTCAATGTCCGGGATTGTGGTTGGTAGCTTTGGTGTTAACTTGCGTCTAGCTCTGTACAAAATCTTCATTTTGATGACAAATGGTTCATATATTCACAACTGTATGGTATGAAAAAATCATTTAAACATTTAAGAATATTAATTCCTTTTTCAATTATGACTTAGAGTGAAATTTGCAAACAGTTAAGCATTTTGTCTCTTATTACTTTAATATTGCTACCAGAAACAGTTTCATTTCTATGTATTCATGTTCTTTAGCCATGATTAGAAATTAACAGTATCAGTACAAATTGTAGAATGATAGCGTTGAAGATCATTTTAAAGTGTATATACATAGATAGCTTGGATACTCACCTCAAAGTGTCATGCCACCTGCAGCTTGGGCTCCATTAATACAGTTCACTATTATTTTAACTGATCGTTGAAAAGTGAACAGTTTTTAAATTAATACATTTCATTTGCAATATAACTTTTGAACCAGTAACTTTAACAAATTATTTTGATTGAAAATGATAAAATAAATGACATTTAAATCGCAATAATTTATTGTTACCGGAATGAAAATAATAATAAGAGCATTAAACGTATATGATAAATGTACGTCTTCATATACATTTTAATTTCATATAAAAAAAATCATAACATATCAGTCTGGAATTTCTTTCACATGTACAGGTAAATCAAACTAAGTTTAACGAAATAGGCTATAATCACTATGAAAACATATTTCCTGATATGTGTTTTTAAAATGTATGCGGTGAGGGAAACAGCCGTCGAGATGGTACTGTTTATCTATATCTGTAGCCAAACACCCAGTCCTGTTGGTGGAGTGTCCACAATTCGTCGTGTGTTTTGTTACAAATAGCTGTAGGCAAAGGCATGTAATTATGATATTCTCCTAAGTATGTTCCTGTCCCAGATAATCGTATTACAGCATGATTGTAGAAATCACTCACAAACAGTTCACCGTCCTTGTTATAGCAGACACCTCTGGGACTATAGGCAACTTCTATACGATCAAGTTCTGGTCTTTGTTCTGCAAAACTTCTCCGTCCAAAGTAAAAATTTAATATTTTCAACGATTTGTCGTAAATGACAACCCGAGGTCGTTGGTTACCGCCATGAGATTTCCAATCCGAGTCAATAACAGCCAAGTTGTTTGTAGACGGGCATTCAGCGATGCGATGTGGTGTTCGAACAACGTAATCCTCCGCGGGTGTAGTAGACGTAACTTCAGCGCCATCTGGTGTGTAAACGGTTATAGCTCCCACCATTCCCACTACAACATGATTTTCAGCGGTTACACACAAAGACAGAGGTGTTTTGTCCACAGTAAACCGAGCAATCTTCTGTCCCGATTCTATCTCCACTATTGAGTTGCTGGTTTGAGAACAGTACCACACATTTGTGTTTTTCTGACAGAGACTGAAGTCGGGTACCGTTTCCTGGAGATCCATACTTTCACAGACACACCTTGTTTCTGTATTGTACAGAACTACCCTGTTCTGATCATCTAGTAGCCATACATCAAAGCCGACGCTAAACATAGATTTTACTTTCCCCATGAAGCGGAAGTTTCCTGTATTTGTATATGGTATAGGAACCGTGATGCTTTTGATTTTAGACACTGCCATGCCTGTGCTTACAATACTTGTAAAATAGAACAACTACACGTACTAATAAATGAGAGTTATGATGCCACAGAAATGAAACACTACGGACAGATCATGCAGTGAAATATCACTAGCGACACCTAGCGGTGTGTATACATAATGCATACATGTATTTTTTAAGTGTTAGAGTTTGTAAAGGTATACATACCAAACCGTTTACTAAAAGACATCCGCTTTTCAGTGTATCGTTACAATTAAGCTGACAATGCTTTATATTGAATTGACAAAATAAAGGGGAAAACTGACAGTACTTCCATCGTGTCAGTTGTTGTTAATTCCCGTCACGTAGGCGTCAATTTTCAGCTCGTTGCGCACACAATCGCGTGCTGCAAATACAGGTTGTATTTCATGACCATATAAAAAGTCGGAACATCCCATGCTTATAGTTTTTGATGTCCATATTATGTGAAGGACAACAATGAAATGTCCGGTATTAACGACTTCTCCGATGTGATCCTGTCTCTGATCGACAATTTGTCAGTGCCAACATTGTATGGCAAGGTAAATATACGGTAACTTAAACTCCTGGGTACAACTGACAATAGTTAAATCTTGCTAAAATTGTAAACATTTATGACTTCCAGATTTAAAACAACAGCATCTAAGAATGAATAAATGCATTTCATTCATTCATTCTTTCTTTTATTCAGTATTAGAGGCCTGCAGTGCACAGTGCATGCATATTTAACAATCTTGATGTAAACCACTTAATATTTTAGCTTTAATTTATTGACATTAACATGAGGCATATTGTAAATATACAAGTAGTATAATAAGACATGGAATGCATGTATGAATTACGTTATAACAAACTAGCAATCCTACAATAAGCTATAATAATGATAATAATGATATACAACATTTGATATAGCGCCCTATCTAGCTTACATAAGCCACTCTATAGAGCTTTACAGTACATGGATATACAATTAATACAATAATTAGAGCTGTTTTACATGTATTTGTATTGACAGACAAAAAATTCCGACAAAACTTAAGTATAAATTTTCAAGACATTTCATATTTCCATATCCCCCAAGGCATATTAACAGCTGACTGTGTTTTATTTCATATAGTCACCCTACATACGCATTCGAGCGCCGCACTTCCGAACACTTTTATTGACAAGTATTTAGTTTGTTATATGGATATGACAGATATGTTCGCTAAGTTAGTTTCATAGTTATGTTAATAGGCGGTAAGTCTCGCATTGGTGAGTAAACGCAATTTCAATCCCTGTCGTTGTATTTCATGTCAACTTCTTCGATGTTTTGACCCAAAACTTGTTTATGTAAGCAACACCTGACATATGCTGTTAACGAAATGTGTTCCTCTTTGAAGGCCTATCGTACAGTTAACGGCTGTTGTTTTATGATTTGTACATTTTGATTGAAAGTAAAAATCTTTTGATCATCGAACATAAACCCGTAGTTCTATTGTGCAGTATTCATTCTCTGACACTTTTTATGCAGTTGATATGCAACATTGATTTGAATGTTAAAAAGGACTAAAATGTATATATATATAGAGTATCTAATGTTAACACATGGCAATACAGAATATTCATCATATAGCAAAAACGTTTTGATTTGTATTCATCCATATTCGTATTTGATATAAGGAGTTGGCTTTAATGTAACATGTAATATTAACGTCTTAAATGTATATATCTAAGTGCATGTTCGAGAAAGTGAGAATATGTGTTAAAATTCGTCATGCAGTTTTATTATCTCGCAAACCCTGTACGTCTCAGCATGTTTCTCAACTCTCGGGGAAAGATGCTTTACTTGTCAAACTTTCGGGAAGCCCCGTACTTGCCAGCAGCAATTGTCTTCCTTGGTTTGGGATCTTCTATCTCACCCTAAATTATTAATCGTCATTGAAGCGATGAGAAAGATTATTAAGAAGGCGACAACCGAAAATGCAGTGACGCATTCAATCTTTTATGGGGTTTATAAGGTACGTCCGTAAGTTTCTATATCTCTACAATTTCTATAGCTGCTTTTTCGTATTTGTTAAGTGTAGGCTACATAAGGTAGGTTGTTGTTATTTTATTGTATACGAGATACCTCCTTGTATTTGAAGGCTCTGGTGTGTCTGTACCAGGCCTTGAAGATGGTTTAGTATACATATTTATGCATCTGCGCTGCAACTCACTATATGAACATTACCAGCAGAAATGCATTTCATTCGAACAAAAAAAAAAAAACCACTCTCTCATGATGTAACACGTGGTTTACTTATGACGTCATTGATGTTCAATAAGAGTTTTGTCACTTTGTTTCGGATAACATGGAGAATGTCCCTGCGTCAAACGCTCAAATGACTACGGTTAATTATTGGCGCCAATTTCATTTTAATAGGGCTGTTCCGCCAATGTCGTTTACATGACGACGCATATACAAAACGCAGTAGATAAATTAATTATTTAAGAACAAATAAATAAAATTAAACAATTGCTCCATAGTAAAAATGTAAATATTTGGTTTGAACGGCGTTTCTCTTTAAATTTTCATGCCAGTATGAGCCGGCATTTACACAGTATTGCAATATGGATGTAACCGATTAGCGTTCATACCGCCATTTAAATTTAAAAAACGCCGTTCATACCTATATGAAAACAACAACTCTCATGACGTAACACGTGGTTTACTTTGTTCAATGAGAGTCTTGCCGCTTCGCTTCGGATTACATAGAGAAACGCCCATACGTCAAACGCTCAAATGACTACTGTTTTTATTGAAATAGGGCTGTTCAACCAATGTCGTTAAAATATATTCATGCACACAATATAGTAAAAATGTAAATATAAGGATTGAACGGCGTTTAAAAAAATTTCATGTCGGTATGAACATTTTAAAAACGCTGTTCAATCCCTATATACCTTGCTACCCAACAAACCTTTACACGTACGGGAACTTGTTAGTTATACATGAAGTAAATATGTAAATGTATTTAAAGCTATAAGCATTTACACCACTACATATCACTTGTGTTATCTGAACGGGCGGCCAGTTTGTCGCGTTACGTTCACCTGTCGGTATATCACTCATGTACAAGTACTTGAAGTCGATTTATATTTTAAAGCATCAACATGGCTGTGGTTAACATAACGAATCCATTATCATTTAAGGTGACTGAAAACTTTCGTTTCATGGGTAAGGTAAAATCGATATTTTGTGTCGGGTTGGAGGTATGGCTACTTGATGATCAGAACAGGATTGTTATTTATAACACGGAAAAGAAATGTGTTTGTACCACCATGGATCTCCAGGAAACGGTACCAGACTTCAGTGTCTCTCAGAAAAACACAAATGTGTGGTACTGCTCTCAAACCAGCAACTCAATAGTGGAGATAGAATCGGGACAGAAGATTGTTCGGTTTACTGTGGACAAACAACCTCTGTCTTTGTGTGTAACTGCTGAAAATCATGTTGTAGTGGGATTTGTGGGAGCTATCATCGTTTACACACCAGATGGCGCTGAAGTTACGTCTGCTCCATCCGCGGAGGATTACGTTGTTCGAACACCACATCGCATCGCTGAGTGCCCGTCTACAAACAACTTGGCTGTTATTGACTCGGATTGGAAATCTCATGGCGGTAACCAACGACCTCGACTAGTCATTTATGACAAATTGTTGAACATATTACATTTTTACTTTGGACGAAGAAGTTTTGCAGAACAAAGACCAGAACTTGATCGTATAGAAGTGGCCTATAGTCCCAGAGGTGTCTGCTATAACAAGGACGGTGAACTGTTTGTGAGTGATTTCTACAATCATGCTGTAATACGATTATCTGGGACAGGAATATATTTAGGAGAATATCATATTCACTGGCCGACGCCAAGTGCTATTTCTAACAAAACAGACAAAGAACTTTGGGTTCTGTTCCAACATGACTGGTTATTTTCTTACAGGTATTGATTTCAGGTATATTAACTGCTCTGCACAGAGGTAAAACATTATACATTGTATAAACGAATATAAAAGGTAGAATATATCCATTCAAAATTTCCGTTGAATAAATTATAAAAAAGTCGCATTATATGTGCGGAATATCTCCAAACAGAAAAGTAATTAACTTGGTTAATAAATCCTTGTGGTTTGTAGTTTAAACCTTAAATGGGAGGTTAGTCTGATAATTGAGTATTCCGTAGGGTAACGATTATGCATTACTCGATTGACTGAGTAAATGTAATCTGTCTTTGGATCCGTACCGTTCTGTATTATACAGTTGTATGAAGAAATAATCGCCAAATCAATTCATATGTAACTGCACTGTTACATAGCGGCATTCATTTTTTGTGCGTTGACTCATAACTCAATTATTATAATAACTGATTTAATGTAAGTGCTTATGATCATTGTATACACACTGTATGTACCATTGGCACGATCTAATTCAAGCGTGTCCTGCCGAAGGCACTCTTTATTAAGTATGAACATTAGTTTGTTTCGCTTCTAAAAGGAAGTTTGTGTTATTAAGATCCGGGTACACGACGGTTTTAATCAATATATGTTATACTAGCGGACGATCTGAAAAAAATATGTTTTTATTCTATGTTTTACTAGTATTTGTATGATTCACTTTTACTTTTCATAAGGTCTATAATGAAATAAAAATTGTTTCATCATTTTGATTTTTGTACTAAAACAAAAGGTGTTAAAATAAAATAAATGTATTATGTGGATGCAAAAATAAAAAAAAATAAAAAATAAAGAATGAATATTTATATCAATGTCATGTTGACCGATAGGTCAAATTAGGACTGGATATATATATAACTGTAGTGTTGATTTATAGGTAAAATTAAGAGTGGATATCTATATAACTGTAATGTTGGACGATAGATCAAATTAAGACTGGATATCTATATAACTGTAATGTTGACTAATAGGTCAAATTAAGTATGGATGATCTATATAACTGTAATGTTGGACGATAGATCAAATTAAGACTGGATATCTAGTTAACTGTAATGTTGGACGATAGATCAAATTAAGAATTGATATCTATTTAACTGTAATGTTGACTAATATGTCAAATTAAGACTGGGTATTTATATGACTGTAGTGTTGACTTATAGGTCAGATTAAGACTGGATATTTATATAACTGTAATGTTGACTAAAAGGTCAAATTAAGACTGGATATCTATATAACTGTAGTGTTGACTAATAGGTCAAATTAAGACTGGATATGTATATAACTGTAATGTTGACTAAAAGGTCAAATTAAGACCGGCTATCTATATAACTGTAGTGTTGACTTAAAGGTCAGATTAAGAATGGATATCTATATAACTGTAATGTTGACTTTAAAGGTCAAATTAAGACTGGCTATCTATATATCTGTAATGTTGGACGATAGATCAAATTAAGACTGGATATCTATATAACTGCAGTGTTGTCTAATAGGTCAGATTAAGACTGGATATCTATATAACTGTAATGTTGACTTATACGTAAAATTAAGACTGGATATCTATATAACTGTAGTGTTGACTTATAGGTAAAATTAAGACGGGGTATCTATATAACTGTAGTGTTGACTAATAGGTCAAATTAAGACTGGATATGTATATAACTGTAATGTTGACTAAAAGGTCAAATTAAGACCGGCTATCTATATAACTGTAGTGTTGACTAATAGGTCATATTAAGACTGGGTATCTATATAACTGTAATGTTGACTAATACGTAAAATTAAGACTGGATATCTATATAACTGTAATGTTGACTTATACGTAAAATTAAGACTGGATATCTATATAACTGTAGTGTTGACTAATAGGTCATATTAAGACTGGGTATCTATATAACTATAGCGTTGACTTATAGGTCAAATTAAGACTGGATATATATATAGCTGTAGTGTTGACTTATAGGTAAAATTAAGACTGGATATCTATATAACTGTAATGTTGGACGATAGATCAAATTAAGACTGGCTATCTATATGACTGTAGTATTGACTAATAGGTCAAATTCAGACTGGATATCTATATAACTATAGTGTTGACTAATAGGACAAATTAAGACTGGATATATATATAACTGTAGTGTTGACTTATAGGTCTAATTAAGACTGGGTATCTATATGACTGTAGTGTTGACTTATAGGTCAGATTAAGACTGGATATCTATATCATTGTAATGTTGACTAAAAGGTCAAATTAAGCCCGGCTATCTATATAACTGTAGTGTTGACTAATAGGTAAAATTAAGACTGGATATCTATATAACTGTAGTGTGACTGGCTATCTATATAACTGTAGTGTTGGCTAATAGGTCAAATTAAGACTGGGTATCTATATAACTATAGCGTTGACTTATAGGTCAAATTAAGACTCGATATCTGTATAACTGTAGTGTTGACTAATAGTGACTTAAAGGTCAGATTAAGAATGGATATCTATATAACTGTAATGGTGACTAATAGATCAAATTAAGACTGGATATCTACATAACTGTAGTGTTGACTTATAGGTCTGATTAAGACTGGATATCTATATGACTTTAGTGTTGACTAATAGGTAAAATTAAGACTGGATATGTATATAACTGTAATGTTGACTAAAAGGTCAAATTAAGACTGGGTATCTAAATAACTGTAGTGTTGACTTATAGGTCAAATTAAGACTGGATATCTATATATCTGTAGTGTTGACTAATAGGTCAGATTAAGACTGGATATTTATATCATTGTAATGTTGACTAAAAGGTCAAATTAAGACTGGATATCTATATATCTGTAGTGTTGACTAATAGGTCATATTAAGACTGGGTATCTATATAACTTTAGTGTTGTCTAATAGGTAAAATTAAGACTGGATATGTATATAACTGTAATGTTGACTAAAAGGACAAATTAAGACCGGCTATCTATATAACTGTAGTGTTGACTTATAGGTCTAATTAAGACTGGGTATCTATATGGCTGTAGTGTTGACTTATAGGTCTAATTAAGACTGGGTATCTATATAACTATAGCGTTGACTTATAGGTCAAATTAAGACTGGATATCTATATCAGTGTAATGTTGACTAAAAGGTCAAATCAAGCCCGGCTATCTATATAACCGTAGTGTTGACTTATAGGTCAGATTAAGACTGGATATCTATATCAGTGTAATGTTGACTAAAAGGTCAAATTAAGACTGGATATCTATATATCTGTAGTGTTGACTAATAGGTCATATTAAGACTGGGTATCTATATGGCTGTAGTGTTGACTTATAGGTCTAATTAAGAGTGGGTATCTATATGACTGTAGTGTTGACTAATAGCTATATAACTGTAATGTTGGACGATGGGTCAAATTAAGACTGGATATCTACATAACTGTAGTGTTGACTTATAGGTCTGATTAAGACTGGATATCTATATCAGTGTAATGTTGACTAAAAGGTCAAATTAAGACTGGGTATCTATATGGCTGTAGTGTTGACTTATAGGTCAGATTAAGACTGGATATCTATATAACTGTAGTGTTGGCTAATAGGTCAAATTAAGACTGGGTATCTATATGGCTGTAGTGTTGACTTATAGGTCTGATTAAGACTGGATATCTATATGACTGTAGTGTTGACTAATAGCTATATAACTGTAATGTTGGACGATGGGTCAAATTAAGACTGGATATCTATATAACTGTAGTGTTGACTTATAGGTCTAATTAAGACTGGGTATCTATATGGCTGTAGTGTTGACTTATAGGTCTAATTAAGACTGGGTATCTATATAACTGTAATGTTGACTAAAAGGACAAATTAAGACCGGCTATCTATATAACTGTAGTGTTGACTAATAGGTCAAATTAGGAATGGATATCTATGTAGCCGGGTCAACTCTACATTGGTTCATGACAGAAAAACCAATACTGTGATTCCATTTTAGTGGTTTATTTCATATCACAAAGAAGATCCTACAATAACACAAATACAACATATAAGAACAAGTACGATAAAACTAGTCTGTGATATACATGTACACTACAAATTAAGACTGGATATCTATATAACTGTAATGTTGGACGATAGGTAAAATTAAGGCTTGATTGCTATATATCTGCAATGTTAACAAATAGGTTGAATTTTACCGGATAGCTTTCGGTATTTTGTTGTTTTTTAGGACACTACTACTTCTAAAAAATATATATGTGAGGTCATTAAAACTAAAACTAGACTGATACTAACAGGTTTATCAAATGAACAACATTGATCATCATTAGAAAAAAATATGTTTAAAATCATAAAATCTATTGAAAAAATAGCATTAGTTTACAACGAAATACTATAAATACTGGATTACGTTGTCTTCAAGTTATCAAAATATAAAACTGTCCTATGCTTAGAACCCTTGAATAAACAAACCGTGCTCTTTTGTCCCTATTGCAACACTACTAAACCGTTGTTGTTTTTTTACCTGCCCATGTTTTTCAAGATATCCCTCTTCATTTGACCTAAGATCTGTCCAGACGTTAAAGCTTGAACCAAATTAAACACAAATCGATGATACAGCTAATGGAAGAAGCCGTCGAAGACAAAATTAACCTAGTTTTCTATTCACCGCTTTGGTATTGGTAAAAGACAACACATTTAACTTTTTATATCAATTCTAACATTTGAAATTATTTTACAACAGGGCTCTGCCAAAATGATATATTTTGCGGATGGGGGAGTGATTACAGTCCCAAGGGTTTGTTATCTCTGTGGAGTTTTCTTACCCCATCTAAGACTTTTAAGTACATTGGACAAAAACTTTAAAAGATAAAGTTTTTATATAAACATGTCGTTTTTAATAGAAACGGCCATTTTCAATTCATTTGAAGTGTTCTGTTTTTTATGCACTTAACATGTCTTACAAGCTTCCCATGGTGATATTTACTTGGAATCAGGTATACATTTTGTTTAAAACCATAAACAATTCATAGCATTTAACAGTACAAAGGCGATACTGACATAGATACTATTCACATGAAAAGAAGTCGAAGCATTTTCCAGGTCGTGACTCTGCACAAGTTTTGAACTAGTATTACAAAACCGGTCCAACAGTAAATGCCCGAGAGGAAGGAAGGAAACAGTACAATTCCTGACGTCTGGACATGGAAACTGTATGAAGGTATCCAGGGATGCCTGTTGGTCGTCATCCAGTGGTTGATGGAATAACACATCGACGTATATCTCAACACATTTTTTCTTGTTATTTGTGAAACCAGGGACTAGTAGAGACTCACTGATCATGAACACTTGCTCGCTGCGACGTATATAAGAATAAAACATGTTTATGATAGGATAAAACAAAGTTTTGTCCATGCTATCACCGTTCAGTACCGGATAAACAAATCTGTAGTTTACCACACACGTGTTCAATTGGAATAGTCTTCTACATTGTCCGGCAATCTCCATGTTTCCAAAACCACAATTGTGCCACTTTGGCATCCCAGTCTCCTGGCAAAGAAATCGGTGGAATTAGGTACAAATATATATACATAATTAAGCATTTGTTTCTACTAATTTCTGTTGATTACGATGATGCGTTCATTAAAGATATGAAATATGAATAAAATATATGAAATAAAATGAGAAAAAATCAATGACTGGAATGTTTCGACGAACATAGATTATATTGATGTTTTTGTGTACATAACTTGACAAAACAAAACTCTATCATAAAAACGAACAAATACAGAATGTTGGAAAGAACATGTAAGGATAAAGGGATAATCAATGGAAATACAAAATGTCTTTTGAAAGATAACTTGATTATTTTATTTTTGTTTTAATGTCTTGGCAAGACTGATGATGACGGTGTACAGATATGTCAAGTCACCTCAATCCCTAATTTGGATTTGACAATCAAACGCAATTGCGTTGCGAGTTGATTGCTTACTAAAATTTGTATCTCGGAAGGAGTTGCTACAGTGCCGTACGTTAGTAAAATGGCATATCGGCACGGAAGTATGACGCTACCCTTGGTCACTTTATTTCGATCATGTGCTTACAATTGGTTTCAAAAGAGACACCTACACTATGAAACAGTATGTTCTTCTCATATTTTAATGGAGCTGTATAAAGTCCCTCACCTTGAGTGAAGCTGCGGGAGACAAGAATGAAAAGGATGACAATATGGCTAAACAAAGCAATAACCATATACCGTCAGACAGACCATACATTTAAGCCTTCGACACTTCTTTCGTCACCGCCAAATTTCCAAGGGTAGTTTTGGAGTTTTACTTGGACTCTGAAGCTTGATTTCACAAAGATATATATATCAATATCTTTTGCCTTTCTTCACAATATCCATATATTCGAAAAAAAATAACTTGCATATTTAAGGTAAATGTTAATAATGTTGCTTTTATATTCGCGGAGGAGATTTCCATTTTATAGCTTATTTGTTTATTTGGATATTATCTCGAATTACTTTCCTTTTGCAGTGTATCTTTCAATAATGATAAAATGCAACTACAATTCATTGATATCAACCTTTGTGAAACGCAGAATGAAGCGGACAGATTCAGAAATAAACACCTGGATTCTTTTTTTCTTATTTTTTATTTTGTTCCTATTCCAGCAGTTTCGAACAACTGTTAATATGTAAATTGCATCGGAAGGGTATTTTTTTGACAAACGTTGGTAGAAAACAGCTTCAACATTTTATGACAGTGATAGTAGTAAAATACATTTTAAACACAGACTACCTTTTACGTTAACATATCAGTATCGTATGAACTTTGTTTTTAAATTTATGATATTTACATATGAGAATATGATTTTTTTTTATCAAAATATTTTGCCGAGGTAAAACACCAACAGGAAACGTCAAATTACATACAGTAAAACCCCGCTAACTTGAACTTGTAGGGTCAAGTTCAATAGTTCGAGGAATTCATGGTCTTCGACGAATCCAAGGTTCGTCCGACATCGTCATTTTTTTTATCAGGTGGGACAATAGACAGTACGTGTATTACTACAAATATCGCGGATGGTAGACGAAAGAAGTAAAAAGAAGTGCAATCAAGATGACAGCACTTAATACGGTTTAAAATAGCGAAACAATGAAAATATATAGCCACTAGTATTAAAAAAGTGAAATTAAATAACTGCATGTGTAACATACTTGTCGTTTTGACATTGTCTGCCATATTCCCGTCGGGACCTAACGAACTGTTCGACGAATGAGAGGTATTCGAGTAAACCGAGTTCGAGGAAGTGGGGTTTTACTCTATATGCAAACATAGATGAACACACATTAAGTAATTAAAAATCGCATACTACCTTAGATTTTGTACAATTAGGTCTGACTGTAGGAATCTGTGTTTCGTCTGTAAATATTTCTGCAATATGTTGTGGTGGGGAAGTCGTGCCGCACAAACACGGCTCAAAAACGTCAGAGCCGTATGCAAATACATATAAATCACATTGATCATCCTGAAGGAGGGATGCAATAGAACCGGTGATGGTCATGTTGCTTTGGAGATATTTCCGTAAACGAGGCTCTATTTTGCAGTCCAAAGCGTCGACGATGATTGGAAGAGTCCTATATTGGTACAGGTCGTGACAGATGGCACAGAATTGGTTCCTGAAAGTCATAATTAAGTCTGTGTTATTGATATAGAGAACGACAGGCACCATTTCCTCCAGAAAGTTGCTATTCGGTATCTCACACTTATGACGAATTCGCTCGTCCTTCCAGTCGTCACGGCATTTGGTGATGAACTGATTGTTTGTGTGAATGCGACTGCCACACCCCAAATATTTTGAATATTGAAAAGTTTCCCTTGTATTCGAACTGTTACCCGAAGTACATTTTATTGAATCCTCTAATCCTAATTGGGTAAACCCAGATATATCCTCAAACTTAATGTCTATACGTATTTCACATATATTGTGGTCTAGTGTTCCTTCTCTATCTACGAACTCGAAGTTACACGCACAAGAATCAAATACGTCTTTAAGTTGTAACATTTCATTTCCATCAGGTCGAACATATATAATATCTGTGTAAAAGGCCACACAGCTGTCGCCAGATTCTTTGAAATGTCCTGTATATCGTCGACGTTCATATTCGGTAACCCATAAATACTCCAATCCTGACGCCTTCAGCGTATCAAACTGTTTTAGCCATCCGTGGTTTACTATAGCTTTCATAATGTTCAAACTTTGTAAAAAGTCAGCTACGTACATATCGAAGGTAGAAATAAATGTGAATTTATCAAGACACTTATCTGTGGATATGAACTGTTGACAGGTGCCATTAATATTTGTAAAACCTAGCTCACATTCTTCTGTTCGGCCATAGAAACTCTGAAATAGAGAAAAGAACGTAATATAGTTAGGGAACATATATCTCTACATGACGTCACAGATTTCGCAAACTTTAGCTATAAAGAAACTGCATATAATTATATATCACGAGTGAATACAAAAGTAAAGATAACTCCTCGGCACTAAACTTTTAAATTAGTTTGAATAATCTGTATCCAATAATGAAGGTCATTTGTAAAACTACATAAACCTTCCTCTGCATGACCTAGTTGTCCAAAGGCGGACTCTGTTAAGGGCCCTTGTCCCACAGCAGGATAAAATTAGAGAGTTCCATGTTATTCTGTTGACCGTACGTAACCTTTAAATTTAATGTTGGATACAATTGTAGCGCAATTTGATCAGGGTACTAACAATGACCAGATAGTTTTATCGTAAGTTAGCACGACAGAATAATGATCTTGGGTTAGACTGCTATTGGGGTCTGATCACGTGGCATTTCTATTTTCACGCAACACGCTGTTGTTGGTTACTTTTTATTACTTCATCTTTATGTTTTCCTTTATGTAGCTTAAATGTTAAGTTAAGTACGGTTTTGGAAATGATGCATCAAAGCTAAAGGCACTTCGATGAAACAATTGTGGATCTTGTTCGATAACTTAACGCACAATTTCCTTCTTTTATATGTTGTAACATATTAAAATTCACAGCTAAGCTGTTTTTGTAAGTTAAGAACAATATCCACAGACACGAAGACACATAAATAAATAAATAAAAATGAATAAATGAAATAAAATAATTCAACATTCGGTGTTTCACCTTCTTTCTCAAACACCAGGTGTTTGACCACTTGACCCTAGCCATTAACCAGACAGTTGTTTATGTATGGTATTATCAGTTCGTCTGCATAATTGACGACGAAAGTCCATCAAACTACTTTTTTCAAAATATCCTAAAGTGTCATATTGCATACTACGGGTCTTGTAAATATTTCCTTATCGCGTGACCAGACAGGGATACATACATACATTTATTAATAACGAAATAAATACATGGTTGACACTTATTTTGAAGCATATTTTGTGAAATAATACAACGATAACCAAAATGAAATATACTAAAGACGATATTGTGAGAATGCCTGGGGTCCTTCCTGACAATATATATGTGGAGTTCGGTGGTAGGATTTGCTTTTGATAGCAGCAACCCCGCTTCGCTTACCTTCGGTGTCTACATGTCGCAGTTATTTCGGTACTCAAGAGCTTGTTCAAAATATCATACATAAATATCAACATCCGTAGTTGAGGTCGACTGCTGACGGACAAACTTATAACATGGGTTTCAAAAAGATGAAGGTTGATGAAGACTATGAACAAATGTATGGTCGCCGTCAGGATTTTGTGGAGAAAAGTGTTATATTTGTACGTGTGATATGAAGGTCACTACCGAATTCTTGATGTGAGGACGTGATATTACTTCGATTTGATATTGCTTTACATGGTGGGTGTCACCGATGAAGCCACAGATAAAAAAGCAGCAGACGGCTATACTTCCGGAACACCTGGTCCTATTTTACATTCTCAAGGTAAATCTTTCCTTTCTTCATATTTTGCCTAGTATTCTTACTAGTATTATTGATTTTGGCTTTTAACTGTTTTTTTACACTTCGGCTTTCTCTTATTTGTTCTTTTTCTCAGATAATCGTTAATCAGATAAACATGATTCCACAATGCAGTTAAGTTTGTTTGTGTTTCGGTCATGTTAACATTGTTTTATCATTTAAAGACGTACCAGGATATCGTAGTGGGAGAAATCCGGAGTAAACTAGATCTGCGGCTAAAAGCTTGCGACTCGTAGGTGTAGAACCTGCGACACCGTGGTGGACGGTTGGTGATCATAGACGGCCAGACGCCTTGATTACTCGGTCAACGCGGCGGCCCGCCACAATGAAGCGTTTCATATCCTTAAAATCTTAAATTTAGCAACAACTTACCTTAAGTCGAAGGCCTGAATTCTGGTGAAAAGTATTTTTATAATGACTGCAATGCTCTTGCTTACTCTGTTATACAGATTTTAACGTCAAATGTTATGAAATAAGTACATGTTCTGGGGTGTATTCCTTAGAAAATACATTTTAATACAGTCGGGTTACAGTAATATCTTCCTTTTGTTATAACGTGTTTGCGTAAATTTGTCATTGTGTGTTCAAGGATTATTTTCCCTTTTTATATATACATCTGTATTACTATTGCTACGTAAACCAGAAAAACAAAATTTAAAAGAAAGGTCAATGCGCGTATCGTTCAGGTATTGATTGTTACGTCATTTGTTTGTGAGAATAACGTCATCAATTTTTAAGAAAACGACGTAATTTTCTCAGACAAACCAATGACATAACAATCAATACCTGCTCTCAAGAGAAGATAACTCTGCAATACGCAAAGACGGAATATGCGATATGTTAATTGTACTCTCGGATACAGAATTGTTTCTAAGATTTGATAGGAATTATACACTCTCGAGTATATATCATTGTCCAACATACCTAGACTCTATTTATCTTTTATTAAACTTTTTCTTTCGCAATTGTACACTGTAATTAGTTGTCTGGATTCGGTAAAACGTATAATTAGAGTAAACCAACAAAATTAAACACACTTACCGAAATACTTGAACAGTTTGGTGTAAAGATCGGCTTTATTTCCATATCATTTCTGTCAATCATTTGGACAAGCAAATCGTTATTTGTGGAATCATCCTGACGATTTTGACAAGTACAGTGATTTGCAATGTTTTTTATGCTATCTGGAATATATTTGTCACACATTTGGAAAAATGATGAGTGGTCCAATGAAAACAATTCTTTTTCAGTCAGCAGCAGGAATACAAAAAAAACAGGACAGGTACGGATGTTGTAATAAAGTGGTGTATTCTCATACTTTAACTCTGAATGACAAATGGCACAATGTTTATTTCTGAATGTCATTTCAAACCCAAAACGCGCCGCAGTCACAGGAAAAGTATCTCTTTGTGTCGCTGGCGAAGGTTTCTCACAAAGATGACGCGTTGTGTGATCGTTCCAGTCGTCCGGGCATCTTGTGACGATCAGATGAGGCGATAATATCTGCGAGTCACAGTTAAAATATTGATGGAAATCAGGAGTAAAATTCCCGCTCAAACCAGAAGTTCTGTTGTCAGTGTCACAGCAGAGTTTTGGTTGTTGGCAATGATCCGTACAGAAACACCGACACTGATCAACGAAGGATTGTTGGAAACACGTTTCTGTGGTGTGGTTAAATGAGGTATTTGCTGACAAAGTAACAAAAGTTACAACCGTAAGCTTTAGTATGATGTATTTTGTGATACACATTGCTTCCACCATTTTCCAGTCTACACAAGATTATGTCAACTGGAAATCTCGAATGTTTGACAGAATTGTATACTGAAATTGTGACGCATTGCATAACAATTAGTATACAAGATGTTATTTTGTACGGAAATTAGTCATGATTTCATTAGCCTATTTGAAAGGACAACGGTGCAATTGTAATCTGCAACCAGACAAATCTCCGCATATCCCTTATATTCCTCTTCTAGTAAAATAGAAGGTTATGTGATCTAACTGAACAATAGCAAATTTATCAAAGTAAAAAGGTAATGTGAAAATAAAAAGCCGAATAATAATATATAGGCGATAATAAAGCAAGAAAATATCCAAAACCAACATTCTTTTTTAGACAGAAATCAACCTGATGCAATCATAAAGCTGGATTCAGTTTGCCAGCATCACAGGAACATAAACTTCGAATTGCATAGCAACAACCAGTACCTGTTTTCTCTCTGTGAATGGCTGACACAAATAATGGCGATGTTTTATCACAATGGCAAATTAGAAAGTAGCAGTTGCAGAGGAAAGGTAATGTTTCCAATATCTTCATCAGAGGATATGCAAGAGGAAACTTCACCGCTACCGAACGACAACAGAATAAAGCTGGAAAAAAACCTACAATAAAATTGCAAAACATGAAGAACAAATAATAATTACAGTATAAGGATTGTCCGACATTCTGTTTCCATGACAACGTATCATCGTCTTAAGTTAGTAAGTCTTGACTAATGCGTTGTACTATTTATTTAAGAAACAAATGTAAAACAGGATTCTTCAAAGTTATTTGAGGGCATATAATAATAAAAATAAGAAAGAAAAAGACATTTCCATCTGCTTAAGGGGGCGAGTTTGCCCCCCCCCCTCCCCCTCCCCAAAATGCGGGACCAAATATAAAAAGAGCTTCAATTGACATAAATAAATATTGAAATATCAAAATGAATCAATTTTTAATTTTGTAACATATTATTTGTAAAATCAGCTTTCTTACATTTTTAAATGTCTTTACAATGAGACTTGAATACAGTATAAAAATGTAAATTTTAGCATCGAGTAGATGTAAATTGCTGCTTTATCTTTAGCCTTGATTATACGGAATTCCCCCAAAACAAGGTGTTCCATGTTTGATGATATCTTCAGGTTAATTTCTTTCCAGAAACATCCGTTCGTATCATAATTTTTTCAGCAACAATGTCTCATACATATATTTTCACTTTATACAGATTTTTATGCTTTACCATTTTTATCCTTGATTAGTTTGCTTTTGTTCAGTGGGTTGACATAAAATTTATTGTGATTGCTTTGCTCAAGTTTTCGTACACTTAGCTGTGATATGCGGAGATTTGTCTTATTGCACAATGAGATTGCTTCATTTTTCTTTCAAAATGGCTAATAAAATCACGGATAATTTCCTAACGAATTGTCATTTTTTGCATTTTTTTTTCATACTGGGGAACACGACTTCATGTTTAGAAAGTTATCAGTGGATAAAAACTTGCTTAAACAGGAATATGGCGAATTGAGGTTCATCAAAATATACAGAACACTACAGGTGACAGATGGTACCTCTTATATGTCAACAACCAAGTCTATGAAACTGCCAACATAACTTCTATTTGAGAGGGAAGCTTACTTCAGATTTTCATCAGAATTTTAACTGTGACTCACATATATTATCGCCTCATCTGATCATCACAAGATGCCTGGATAACTGGAACGATCAAACAACGCGCCATCTTTGCTAAAAACCTTCGCATGCGAAACCAAGAGATACTTTTGCCGTGACTGCGGAACATTTTCAACGTTCTGAATGATTTGTTTATCAGAGTGAACGTTTGTGAACTCGCCAGTTTATGTCTACTTTGTAACTTGTTCTAGTATGCCAGCTTTCCTTACTGAAATATAGTTGTTTTCAAAGGAGCTCTCTTTTTTGTGTCGAATTATGTGAAAAATATATTCCAGATTGCATAAACAATATTGCAAACCACTATACTTGTCAACATCTTAAAAGTACTTCCACAAATATCAAGTTACTCTTCCAAATGATTTACGACAAGAATGTGCATATAAAACCGATCTTTACACCAAACTGAAACAAGTAATTTCTTTTCATTTCGAAATTATTTCATTGTTGCAATTAGTAATAGGATTGGGCACAGGCATTGCCTCTAAATGCCCTTTCCATATAGAAAGACATACATTTTAAACATACATTGCATGCAAATTGAAGATGTAATATTAATATTAAGTTTAGGTAGGTACAATGTAGGGTAGGCCAAATCAATAAGCCAGTTATATATATATGTACATAGAGATGAGCAGTCTAATTGGAATATCAGAGATTTTAACAGGATATATCTATTGTTTGGTTAGGGCACTTCAAGCCCACTGTCACAACACACAGTGCTATGTTAAGCAGTTACACTAGAATTGCATGATAGTATGTGTGGTACAATATAGTTAATCAAGTAATTTGACACGTGTGTCTAGTTTTGTTTGTGTTGTTTAATTGTTGGTCGTACCAAAGCCATATTATTACCAACAAGTTATAAATGCTTAAATATCAGTTTCATTTAAGATAAATAGAGTCTATCATATCCATGTATGTAGGACATAGACAATCTATCCGAGACTGACTGCTCGATTCGGGTCATAAAGGAGGATCTGCCGAGACTCTGATATCCAATTATACACCCGAGGGTAGAATTGCCATATCCAACATACCTGATAATGCTTGACAGTTTTCTTCCACTTCTTAACTTAAATTGCAGATAAAACGCAACAGAAATGATGCACATAAAACACTTAATATCGTACTATTTCAATGAATATGTATACATAAACTGGTATCATGATTTGAAGCAGCTGACAAGGTACAGTATACCAGCCAGCGGTAAACCTCAAATCTAAAGATCGATGCAAAGTGTTAGGGGCCGTCTTCATTTTGAGGCCTTTTCGATTATGACATCATGATAAAACACCAAGTACATCCATATTGGAAACACTCTACCTCATAAATGTTCCGTATGGGACACTTGTTTCCACATACGTAAATGTAGCAATCATACATGTATTGACTTGTCTTTGAATGTGAATCAAGATTGTGTTTCCTTTTTGTATAACGAATGTACTGGTTTCACGTAGAAAGGGTAAAACAGTAAAAACAGCCTTAAAAGACATAGACACGCAAATAAGTCGATAGGAAAAGGGCTGGTTTTTTCAGTCATCAGACTTGTTACGAAATGTAATTATTTGTTTTTTTCCTGACTGTTACTATTACTAAAATTTAGATGTGTAATCACATGTATGTGTCACGTGCAGCGTCTAACAAATACACTACATAACCTGTATCGACGTGACCGTCTGATTTGCGTGAACAATCTGTAGAAAGTAACAAGAACTAGCTCTGCAGTCATGTTAATACCCTTTTAAAAAACCAAGCCTTTGATATATGATAAGTTGCCGAGGAAAAAATGGTTTAAGGCTATTAAACGCTTTGCTGTGGAATCCTATACGACCCTTCTGGAAATATATTAAAGAAATCCGTATCTGGGTTTTACGAGATAATAAATAATTATATGACACGTATTGGCCTCTGAAGTTCACAGATTTAATTTGTAACATGAGTTTTTCTGTTTGATACTGTGTGTTTATAATTCATTTTGTTAATGATGTAGACATACTGATGATATACCATGTATCTGCAACTACTTTTGCCAACGAACAGGGTCGTGTTGTTCAAAGCCTGGTGTTTGGGATAGAAGGAGATAATTATGAATAAATAAAAACAGATTTATCATTGAATTGTAAATTTTCAAATATACACAGGAAGGAATATTTCAGTTTAGTTGTTCTAAAACTCAAAAGGAAGCCCAAAACAGTAAGCATGTACTGGAAACATCTTTTGACATGCCTTTTGCTTTGATAAATAATTTCCGACACGAAAACCATACCGTGCGAAACGTTTATAAAGAAAAAAGATAAAACAAACAACAACGAATCAACAAAAGTGTTCCGAGTGAATATTTAAGCAACGGTGTCACACATGGATAAGAACTCTAACATCATACCATTACACTGTTGACCAACGAGCTACTTAGTGACATATGTCATTCCTTGATTGCTTTGTTAACATGATCATGTACTTTATAACTTCATATTGTGATGCTTTTGACGGAGGTTTTGTTGGTTTTCTTCTAAAATTTCAGTGTTAATGATTTGTTAAGACAATTAGAATCGAATTATATCTGTACATTTGTATTTAAATGTCCTGTCCTTGAAAAGTTGAACGAAAGTACCCTTGGTCAGTCACACTACATTTATATCCAAAACAACATGAACAGTTTTTTTGCCTGTAGAGGTAGATCAATTCTTAAACACACCAGGCTTTGGACAACTAGGCTAAGGGGCAATGTATATATTATGGTCCAACAAATGAGCTTCAATATGGGATCTAGATTTTTCAATTCAATTAAATAAATGGGTTCCAATGTGTCTTTACTTTTGCGTTTGCTTCGTGATATTTTTGTTTTTTCTTACCCTGGACAGGTCTATATCCACTTTCACCGGTGTGAGATATCCTTTTCTCCCTCCCTTTACATGTGTGTCTCCAATTTTAGCCGGGAATGATCAGCTTGTCACCCCCTAGGGGGAGATAGCCTCGTGTCGACAACCACGTGTTCAATTGTGACGTCATTTAAAATGAATTTTTGTTTACAAACATGACAGACTACTGTCGGTGGAGCTGTGACTGAAATTAAAGAATGGGAGAAAAATAATCATCCCCTACCGTGAGATTATAACAGAGAATTTTCCAACCCTTGAGGTAATTTTTTTGGTTGTCTTACCCTCGGCAGAGCCTCGGGTACCAACCAAAAAACTTCACCCCTCGAGTTGGAGATTTCTCTGTCACACCCTCAAGGTAGGGGAAGATTCTATAAGTCTTATCCTAGGGTTGAGACGGGGGGATTCCCCTATTCATAACAATGGTATAACGTCACATCAACAATACAATGACGTCACGTCAACAATCCATCAACGTCATGTCAACCCTGAGTGTAGACTGTAACGTTAACATTGTATTACATGTATATGATACACGATAGGTAAACAGGGTAAAAAAATCATTTATCCCCTCGGGAAAAGATTCTTAAGTTGCCAAACACTCGGCAAAGCCTCGTGTTTAATAACTTAAGAATTCTTCCCTCGGGTTGAGATTCCCCTATCTCAACCTAAGGGGTTGCGATATTCTATTTATCTATACATACTTACATTAGTACTGAACTTTGAGAAATTTGTGACGTCATGTAGTGGATGTTTACCATGATACATTATTTTCAATATTTCAGGCTTTATATGGCTGAAAAGAAGAATGTGAGTTAGGTTTGAAAAGATAAATGGCATCTGTCAACAAATCATAGCCACAGACAGGTGTCTTGATATATACATGTTTATTTCTACATTCGATATGTACGTAGCTGACTCTTTAGAAGGCTTAAGTATACGTAGATGATATAAAATTGAAACTGTTCGACATATTTGAGAGGTATGAATAAGTACCTTTATGACTTACCGAGCATACACGTCGTCGATATACTTGACATTTCAAAGAATTTGGCGACAACTGTACGGTCTTTTATAAAGAGGTGATATTTGGTCGAGCTTATGAACATAAAATAACACAACTTAAAGACGTTATAGATTATTATGCATGTAACTTTAATTTCTTGTAAGACATAGAACGAACACCAGACCAACATACAAGTGAAATAGACGACTTATCTTAAAAAATATCAGAATATTCCAATTTATGATTTTACATAAAATAGCAAGTCATCCTGGAATTAGTTCGAATATAATAGCAAATTTTCAATTTTCAAAAAACAATTGTCTGAAAACTGAGGTTATAATTATTTACAAATAAAATAATTCATATGCTTTCTGATGTTGCTATTTATTGAAAAGCATAAGGGCCGCTTAGAAAAAGTAAACTAAGTCGAAGTTTTTGAGACACGAAGTCGAAAATTCGGGATATTAACTCGAAATTTCCTGATAGTAACTAGCAAATGCAAAATTGCAATTCGGTTGGGGATGTGGGAGGGGAAGGGGAGCAAAGTCCCCATATGCTGTGGAAATATAAATAAATGGATAGTTAAATCGTATTTTTGTTATAATAACATAATAATTGCTAACACAATATATTTGAAAATTGGAATTCCAAATATTTTTGATTTCATGTAGATGCATTCTGTTAACACTCAAAGCGCAAGACCCTCTAGAAAGATCCAGGGACATATTTTGAAATTAAAAGCACTTTGATGCAATATTTGGCATATTAGAGTGTACTTATTAAACCATATTCTGTCTTTTAAATATAATATTTTCTTTGTCTGTACTGTCGCTATCACTTCTATGGTTATATATATTTATATGTAATATTAATTATCGATTATTTAAAAGATCATAAAAAATCCTTTAAATGAAAGTAACGTTTAGATATCAACCGAAATTAGTAGAAACGAATGAATACTTAATTATGCATATGTTTGTAACTAATTCTAACTATCTCATTGTCAGGAAACTGGAGTTCTAAAATGGCACAACTGCGGTATCGGATTTATTGTGATTGCCAGACAACGAAGAAGACCGTTCCAGTTGAACATGTGTGTGATCGACTACAGATTGGTCTATCCAGTATTGAATGCTGATGTTACGCGGGACGAGCGTCGGTTGTTGTGAACTTTGTAAATCGAAATCCTCTTCGCTACACTTTGAACCCACCTACACCATTATACATTGGGCAAACATTTGCTACAAGGTTGACAAAAGTATCTGTTGATACTGTTTTAGGCACGATTACCCATAAATTTGAAAATTATGCACTTCGTTTTGAATAAATAAACAAATCAGCAAGGGGTTAACAGTTGGTCGTTATCATTTAGCCTTGTCGATTTACCATGTTACATAGTTTTGAACTTCATGTTCTAGTATATTCGATTTCTTATAAGTGACGCAAAATTTCGCATTAATATTGAATAATTAGATATTTACACAATCCTATAAAACAATGGTAAGGCACTGATCGCTCGACAAAAGGTATTAAATTGTTGTTAAACTTCTCTTGTTGGAGTCCTTCGACTGGGCGCATCCATCTTCGGTCTTTTCACTGTAAGTATGATCACTGCGCCTGACGGAAGGCGGCGCAAAAAACGTACAGAATGCATTATTTTGTCGTGTGTTTACAAATTATACATTTCTTAATACATTTTAACTCATCATATGCTATAATACAAATGTTTCAGCCCCAGAAACACGATATGACAATATTTAAATTTTGCTGCAGAGCATGTGCAAATCTCCAGATAAGGTGTGATTGTATTTCCGGTTTGCTTTCATTTTGTAAACAAGTGGTAAATTCAGATGCTGAAGCAGATCGCAACATCTGATTGGTTTTGTGTTATTGAACGGAGTAGGTATTGGACAGGCGAATTGAGAATAATGTACTTTTGACATGTTTTAAATGAAAATTTAATGTGTGTGACTTCAGTAAAATGATATGGGGCTTGGCATCGTGGTGAAAACCACAACACAACTCTCAAGTAAGACATAGGGCCCTTCACAGAACAGTGAAATGTTTTATTTAAATAAATAATAGTTTTTACTGTAAAAACTTAATATGTGATGCATATTTTTTAACATTATAAATATGTAGGTGCTTATACTTAAGCTGTACCCATTCTATTGCTAAAAATATAGCCAGATTTTGAGGACAATAATCCCCGATTACCCATGATATGAAAGTGCCCATGTATCATAACTACTTTCAAAGAACTGTCATGGCATTGAAATGTGATATTTTGTGTTTCATCACGACTTGTGAATTTTGAATTTACTTCTTTAATGTGGCATTTAATTGAAATATGAGACTAATAGTGACTTTCCACCTAATCAATAGACTGAACTATTATTTTGGGATAACTTTCTATATCCACTGGAATCCTGTGCGTGCGCAGCAGTGGACACTACTTTCAAGTGAGTGTTAAGGTGATTTATATTTGTGTTTTTGTATTATAATAAACTATACATTAACTTTATATCAAACTCTTTATGTTTGACGTACAACGTCACCAAACTTATCTCTATGTTGGAAGCGTAAGCAAAATATTGAAATGTGAACAATGCTTCCAAAATGGCTGCCAACTGTTATGAACATAGCCCTTAGCCAGACAATATTGCATTCTGATTAAAATTATCTGTTACATGGTTCCGTTCAGGCGTAGTACGAAATTAACGAAGCCATGTACCAGATGATTTTAATCACATTGACAATATTGTGACATAAGGTTGGAAAAATGGAGTTACATATAGCTTAATACTAATAGGGCTTACCACAGTCTACAACCTGTGCCTGAAACAACTTAAGTAGGCCGCTGTGAGTATCAAGCTCACGACAGGTGGCTGTGGCGCGTTTCTATGTCCTGAGCTCATGCACTTCCGCTCCCTACCTGTTCACTTACTGTAACATCCATCAAGTGGCCAGGTGGTTAGTAATAACAATAATAATAAATAAACTTTGCTAAAGAAAATAATACCTCTCTGTTGTTTATTTTTCGTTAAAGCCGTTCATGCATTCTAAACGTCATATTGCGTTAGATATATTACTTGACTTTTCAGAATGAACAGACGTTTGGGGTAACATGGCAATGGATCATACATATATACTAATGACATCTTAAGCAATGATCAGACATAAAGAACCGAACACGATGACAATGTGTGTAATTAATACGCACTGACGATTACAAGACACGATTATTTAAAAATGCCGGACTACCATGAGACTGAACTACCTTGAGATTTAGCGTACGGACAGACGTTAATTTTTAGCGTACAAGCCCGAAATCTCTGATTTTTATAACGGACATCAGTGAATGATTATATACAAATCAAAATTAACGTCAGGGACACAGAACAAAATAAGCGTCAGACGTTAATCAACAGATATCAAAAAGATGACAAAGACTATTGGCACACGAAATAGTAGTCAAGCTAACTAGTCTTGACAAATATAACGTTGAGTTGTTTTGAGGTTTCTCTTGTGAAACCAATTTCTATTATAAATACTTACCACAGTCATTATAATGCATATTTCAACCGTACTGAGCTCTTTACATACGTAAAATAAAGAATCCCCCCGGAGAACCACTGGAAAGTATTTATAACAGAAATTGGTTTCACAAGAGAAACCTCAATTTTATATCAAAATACATTACCAAAGTCATTATAATGCGAATTCGAAATTTTTAGATTTTGAAGAGTATAGCAGACACGAAGCGATGCACAGAGACATAAGAGCTATCAGCTGTGTAGAATAGCCACCGTCAAACCGACGAAAACTCTTCTTGTTTTTAGAAAGCTCCGATACACCAAAACGCACCAGATGAGGCCAGACAGACAGCATTGATGGATCCCCGAGACCTGGACCCAGCAATGTCCAATCACCCCAATCTAAATCCAGCGGACATGAAAGGCAATCGGGACAAGGTGATAGTTCTACACCAAAACGCACTAGACGGGGTCTGAGATACAACAATGATGTGTCACCGAGACCTGGACCTACCAATGTCCAATCAACCCCATCCATCCATGAAGACGACCATCCTTTAACATATCATATGACAAAGATAAAAGAAAGAACGTTAAAAAATTCAGTTAAAGACCCTCACTATGAAGTTAACTTCAATAACACCAAGGACGGAGGTAAATTATCTGACATTGGAAGAAATGGTTGATGACGTCATCACTAGAGCTGCCGAGGGTCTTCAGGGAACGGACCCTGGAAGGGTTTTAATCCGGCACAACGGGTTGACCAATCCAATTGTGGTGCCCCTTAGACCACTCGACAGACTCGTGACGTCATCGAACATGTCGAACATGCTTGAATAGTCACGAGGAATTGCACCTTAGTGACGGATTTAGGATAGACATAGGGACGATGCAATTTCCTTCAGGGGGACGAGGGCTCCATATAATATCTCTAGAAACTAGTATTAAAAACAAAAGGCCCATTTTAGAAATAGCAAACACTGATAATAGTTGTTTGTCGAAAGCAATCATCATGAGTGCGAATCATGTTGAAACTAAAGATTGGAACGAACTTATTCGGAAATTGTTTCAAAGAAATCAATAGAGGAATTGATTTGGAAATATAAAGTATGTCCCGTCTGGTCTTTCAAAGAACATAGAAATCCTAAATAAATGGGCACAAATTAGATATATTGAATCATTTGCTTTTGACTAGTGCAAGTCTTCATGAAGCTGATCGAAAGTTCACTTTAAACGATATAAAGACATTTGAGGATGTTTTAGATGTAGACGTTTTGGTTGTGTCTGCGTCAATGAGGAATCAAATGTACAGAGTACCACCAGAAGACAGTCAGAAGCATGAATATATATTAACTTTGTTAATGGATCTCATTTTCATGCAATATCGAATATACAAGTTTTTTTGGGACAACAAAATGTTGTGAAAAATGTCTCAAGGCATATCAAAAAAGGCACCAATGCTCATTAAGTTGTTTTGAATGCAACTCAAAGGTATATCATGATGAAGATCAAGACAAGGGGGGTTTCATTAACTACCGTCACTGCCACATGACATCTAATTCGCTGGCTTGCTTTAATCGTCATCTCGTAAAACATTCTCGTAAAAATAGCTTTATTCCCCGATCAAACTGTGACTTGATTTGGAAATATACCAAATGTAAAATATGTGCTCGAAACACAAAAACGTCAACCGGAACAGCACTGTGCGGTGAGTATAAATGTAAGGGTTGTGCAGAACATGTAGACTCCGCTCATCTCTGCTATTTCAGAGCCTTGGAACCTAAAACAAAGGTCTAAATACATTTTTGCCCGATTATGAATGTAGTCAGTCAGATAACGTTATTTCGTGTAAGGCGGGATACTCCATCAGACGAGACCCTGACTGTAAGGCATTTAAACATGACGCAGACCCCTGCAAAATATGTTCCCATTGCTCAAATTGTCAACAAACCTGGTGTGTGAGCTTTGCATTGACACTGACATAACGCCTTCTAGCAAATGTGTAGGTTGCAGATCGAAATGTCGTAAATGCGAGAAATTTAACAAGAAAGACAAATGTTTCGAAGTTAACCCTTGTGAAGATTTTGTTTCAGAGAAAATATATTTAGAGGTCGTAAGACGGATTCCGAGTTTTGTAGATGGCTTTTTAGCGAAAGTCACAAGGATTTTACAGTTATAGCTTACAACATGAAAGGTTACGACAGATACTTTTTGTTGGAGTACTTAATCGCAAATTCGTTGCGACCAGAAAATTTCATATACTAAGATTCTAAAATAATGTCTATGATTATAGGTAGGGGATTCGCGATAGAAGTCTTCGATTCTCTGAATTTTTTACCGATGCGTTTATCCGCTCTACCCGATGCTTTCATGTTAACAGAGTTAAAAAAATGTTAATTTCCTCATTTCTTTAACAAAGAGGAAAACCAGACGTACATGGGTCCCTATCCGGCATCTCACTACTACAGTTCTGATTATAGGAATGCAAAAGACAGAGACGCGTTTATAAAATGGCAAGATCAGAAAATAAAAAAATCGCTAGGAATTTGACTTTGGAAAAAAGATTGTTGAGTACTGTCGCAGTGATGAAGGCAAACTTGACCGTGCCGGTGTATTGACGGACTGGGTACCTGCCGTAAAACAAGACGGAACTTTAAAGTGTGTCTTCACGGTACTTGGATGTATGAACAAACCGTAGAGAATTAAAATGATATTATTATGAGTGAAACTTCGTAAGCACTCCTCGTGCCCAGGTGCAATCTTATGGTTACTAAAAACGAGACAGTTTCTCTGAGAGCTCCATCAAGTGGTTGGAATGGTGTATGTACGACAGCAAAAAGATGGGAGGGAGAGTCCCATACACATACGACACGCTTTAAATGGAGGAGAGGTCCGTATTCAAGTTTCAAATTATAGAGTTGACGGGTACCGGGGGCAAATAGATGACTGTAACATGTCTCAAAGGGGTGGAACGGTGTACGAATTTCTGGGTTGCTTTTGGCAAGGTTGTAAAACTTGTTTTCCACTTAATCGAAACAAGCTTAAACTACAACGTACGAACCAGTCCTTAGACGAGTTATGAAAATACATAAGATCTTAAGGTATGAATTATGTATATACTTGGGAGCACGAATTTAATCAGCTACTGAAAAGAGATGTCGCTGCAAAACAATTTGTAGATAGCTTGAATGTAACCAAGGTAAATAATACGGGTACGACAGAGTCTTCCGGCGCGCGCATTGCGTCACGTCACAGGTGGTTGGAATCCGTGCTCCACGGATTCCACGTCTACCCGTGACCACCCTTACCTGACACGTCACCCGACCCACACACTCCAGCTATCACCCGTCGAGAGAGGAGCTCTCAATTGCACGTTACCAAGCATCACCCCATAGTCCCTGGTAAGTCTGTGTTTTCTTATTACTTCATTCCATTTCTATATATTCATATTCATGTCATTGTAACTAAGTGTATATGATAGTGTGTGTACAGCGAGGGTGTATTTATACCTGTTACATATTATTGTTAAGGCTCCGTTGTACCCATCATCATCATCTACATTATTGAATAAAGACATCAAAGTATCATCAAATAGTCTCGAGTTCTACATTGGCGCCCAACGTGATTAAAACGGGAGCCGGGGACAGAGGGTAAACGCCCAAGCCCAAGGCCAGGGGAGCCGCCGTGATCCTGTCAGATCCTGCCAGGACGGCGCTAAAGTCTTGCCATTATCCAAGCCCGAACCGGAAGTGTAAAGAACGTTTCCGGCCTATGTTGAGAATCGTGACCTGAAGTGTGGGATATTTCTTGCTTCTCTTCGGCTGTTCGGCGAGGACATAATGGTCAACGACGTAGTGACGGTGTAAACGGTGGTATGAGGTACTAAAGTAAACAATACAAAAACAGACGGAGTCAGAAGGTGGTAAGAAAGAGGCCAGGAGCGGACTGTCGACCGAGTGAAAGTGTCAGACCGGCAACGCGGTATACACCAGAGTTCATGGTCTGGAAAATGTGTCCTGGATTTGTGGACGCGTGTTAATTATAGCCTGGACTTCTTATATGAAATTTAATTAACGAACATAAATGATAGAAGGGAAAAATACAATACTGTAGTGGAATGTAGCATAGCCATATACAGTGTCACAAAAATGAACATTGTAAAACAGTAAATTCCATTCATGTCCATTTTTGCTTTGTAATTTGAATCATACCATTTGTACTGTTCCACAGAAAACTTTAACTAGAGCTTTGGATAGATTGTGAGAGTCTGTAAATATGTTATTAATTTAAATTGTTGTTTCTTTACCAGGGACAAGGTTTCCACTTTACCAGCACTGCATCCATCCCATCAATTCATTTCATTAGCAGTGCACTGTTCATTTTATCATCCCATCATCGAAATTTAACCACCTTCAGAGAAGAATTCCATCATCATTTTGCTCCGGTATTTTCCCCATCATTGTGCATGAAGAGAATGTAAGGTAAGAAAAATCAATCATGTGTGTAATCGTCCATTAACGAGCGCGCGTCAATCATTACTTAGTAAACCCCAGTAAGGATTTAGCTCTATCACCAAAATATTTATAAAGTAAATTGCTGTTTGGTTCTCAATCAGGTTAAGGTCCACATGTTAGTATCAATACCATGGTAAACGGGTAATCTGGTTAGAAAAAATTGGTGAAAAAGCTGATAAGTATTTGACTGCTAAATTAAATGAAAGTTATTGTGTAAATTTTTGTTCCACATATGAGTGTCAGCAAGTTCCAAAAGTACAGTGACAAGCCGTTAACTCCACCACATGTCTTGGAAAAATGTCCAATATTAGTCACGAGCAGTAAGGGAATTTCCTTAAGAAGAAATTTAGATATTATTCAAAAATTCGGGTTCAATATAGAATTTAATTGTTGGG
The DNA here is from genome assembly GCF_002113885.1 of Mizuhopecten yessoensis. Taxonomy (NCBI): domain Eukaryota; kingdom Metazoa; phylum Mollusca; class Bivalvia; order Pectinida; family Pectinidae; genus Mizuhopecten; species Mizuhopecten yessoensis. The sequence goes on along the minus strand of NW_018408746.1, from coordinate 283,387 downwards.
CCGGAGCTCGTTTTGATCAAACTCTTAATTGGGTTTAAAGACATTTAAGCGAAAAAGTTAAAAGGTATCATGACATAGTGATGTACATTTGGATAGGTACGTTCGACATCACGACGAAGCAAGGGAAATATATTTCTCTCACTCATGGTACGGATCAGGAGTTTTGCGAATATATCCAAAACTTTATTGACCAAATTGTCAGTTTTGTAGCAAACTTCCTACATTAAAACTCATATATTTAGAGATTCCCCCATACTCCATTACAGAATGGAATAGATACAAAGGACATTCTAAACCAAACATATTTGAAAGTCAGGACCAAATTCTTGAAAAGCGTATTGAAATACTTAACGCTTACATACAGCGTATAAATGCTAAAACTGGTGTTCAATCCTTTAACTTTAGAGTGGATTTGTTAAAATACAAAAAAGTGGGGCGAAAGTCTGTTGTAAACTATACTCTTTACAAGGATGGAATCCATCCACGTACAATACTAGCTCGTTGTTGGTTTAAGAGACTGGTCACAAAAATATTTGTGACTGCTAGTACATAGGTTGATAGTAAATATAAATTACCTTACTAAACGATTAGCATAATGACGGAGAGAGATAATAATGCCGGTGGGGCAACAGGTAACTCCACAGATGAGAAAGTGGAACCTACAAGTCACCCTCACAGTGATGAGGGACTCAAAGCTAGGGAAATGAGTGAAAATGTGATGGTAGAAGCCCTAAAGGCATTGGGGAAGTATGTAATTTTGTCCTTTGCCATGCCTGTAGCATCAGGAGGCTTAAATCTAGACTTAGACGGCGAAAAGGAGGAAAGTCCTAAAGCTCCCCTTTCAAAAAAGGAGAGAGCCAGTAGTTCCTTTTCCTTCATGGATCCAGGGCTTTATGAGGAAAAGCCTAAGGTATCTATTTTAAGAAGGGATAGGACCAGTGGTTCCTCTTCGTGCATGGATCAAAGTGGGACAAGTCAGTCGCATATCCATGCAGTCCCCAAAGTTCCCCCTTCTCGGGTGAGGATCCCCCTTTAAAGGGTGATGTTTCTTACCCTGAATGGAGGTTCGAGATTCGTTGCCTGGATGGGGATGCAGAATTTTTTCAGAGTTTACTAGTACAGGCAATAAGAAGGTCCTTAAGGGGTACAGCGAGACGCATGCTCATTCAACTGGGAGAGAAGGCAACCCCTAAAGAGGTTTTATACAAATTAGATGCCCTGTTTGGAGAAACGTCCACTCACGGTATGCTAATGCAAGAGTTTTTTAACTCTGCTCAAACACCTGGGGGGTCTGTCACCAATTTCGGCTGTCGTCTCGAGTCGTTGTTACAAACAGCGATTGAGAGTGGATCCCTAAATAAGGCATCAAAAAACGACCTGTTAAGACATACATTTTGAACTTCGTTAAGTTCGGACAAACTGAAGAGTCAGACGAGACATAAATACAACTCTATAACAAGTTTCAATGAATTGTTACGGGAGATTAGGACCGTAGACAAGGAACTTAGTATTAACAGCGTCAACGCGACAACCTCGACTCAGGCTCAAGGTCATAAGAAAAAAAGTCAAAGTCATGCAGTCAACTGTGAGGATGATTCACAGCAGGTTACTACTAGCAATAGTGACCTAAGTAAAGAGTTTGATGGGAAAACATAAAACCCTGGAAGACAAACTTGGTACACAAATAGAAAACAAGTTAAATCAGATACTGAAAAAACTTGGTGACACATCCTCCAAGGAGGGTAGGAGTCAAGGTCAAGGTCAAAAAACGGGTCGAGGTCATGGCTTTAGAGGTCTCAGATCAGGCAATCGGTCCGGTCATGAAAATAACAGACGCTGCTGCAGACCAAGCGGGGACCGAAGATATGTCTCAAGGTCGTACAAACTCGGATATATTGGACAGGCTAGCTAACGAAAGTGACGTTGTGGTTCAAGGTCATAGGGTTAAATGTCTTATAGACAGTGGCTCTATGGTGTCTACCATATCTGAGTCTTTATATAAAACATTTAATAATAGACCAGAACTGCACAATTTAGACACCTTAGGGTTAGATATAACCGTGGCAAATGGATCACCTTTAAACTACCTAGGTTATATTGAATGTGAAACACAAATGCCATTTATCGCTGATGAGCAATTTCACATACTAGCCTTGGTAGTACCGGATACCAATTACAACCTAGCATGTCCAGTGCTGCTAGGTAACATATGTTCTGTGAGCTTATAATCCATCTGGTAGGGGGACCCCCAACCTATGAACGGCTCTGCAGAATCCAGTTTTATGTATGATATATATTGTTTTTTAAATTCTGCCTATTTTTATAACCCATAGTAACCTTATATTGTAGGGGTTCGTCACAATAGTGGTATGTTAGGGGGATCCCCAACTGTATAGTAGCTATTTGGCATTTCCTTGACATAGCTTACTTGTAAAAGTAATATATAATATTGGTTCGTGTATTCGGTAATGATATAGTAGTTATATTAAATAGCTATGAATGGAGTTGGAGATTATCACGTATTCAGTAGGCTAGTTGTCATGCCTTACTATGCGTTTGTTCTATTACTAGAACATGATTGTTGAACATAGTAGCCCTGTACTCTATGCAAATAGTTACAAATTGATTCTAAATATTAATAGGTTATAATATGTAAATAAGTACCTGGACAGGTGGAAGGTTATCAGGAATGGTCAACTATAATGTTATTTTTTGGTCCTTAGATTCCCTTTTACCCTTTTGGTCTAGAACAATAGCCTCATCGTTTTCTGATTCAAAACTATAATAGTCTCAGAACTACTTGAGAAATGCCAGGCGTCATTTTATAAACCCCGGGAGTATGTAACCAAGGTAAATAATACGGGTACGGGTTACATGAATATACAGACAAGACTCGAACCAAGAGACTATCTTTTTGGTGGTAGAATTAATGCCACAAAATTCCAGTATAAAGTCAAAGAAGGAGAGAAAGTCTGTTACGTAGATTTCACGTCTTTTTATCCCTACGTAAACAAATACGAAAAATACCCCGTAAAACACCCCAAGATAATCACAAAAGATTTCGAAAACATAGACAAATATTTTGGTATTGAGAAAATTATGGTTTTGCCTCCGAAAGGGCTTTACCAACCTGATCTAACACAGAAAATTAACGACAAATTGACATTTGCTTTGTGTCGAACTTGTGCACACCTTCAAAGACGGTCACCCTGTCACTCCGGATCATGATCGGGCAATGGTCTGTACATGGTGTACACCCGAAATTGTCAAGTCAAGAAATCGATCTCTACGTCAACGGAGAAAGCATACCCTGCTGAAGATGGACATGGGAGACAACAGAAAGTACGTCACTCCATTCGTCAATTTATTTGAGATCGCCGAGAAATGGAACGATGATTCAGGACTAACGATTACTAGAGAAAAAAATTGATCAAGGATGTACGATTTATGGTTTTACTCTGACGCCTCGTGGGCTCGGAGAGGAATATATCAACCTGGTCAGAGAGGAAGGTGGCAGACTCGAGGTAAGATTTGCACCACAGAAACCCTAAATTGTGTCGCTTATGCAGAATTTCCAGGACTCATCGAAATCGACCACAGACATGACTTAAAATACACTCGAGTATGAACACCGATCAACTCAAATGTAAAATCACTCACCTTGATAGTCTTTTTTTCTTGATCTGTTTCTTGGTGATAATCTTCAACAGGAATTTATGTTAACTGAATTTCTCAGTGAAATTCTTGATCAGTTATCTTTGAGCTGTAGGTTGTGGTGAATTCAAATCTGGAAGTTTTCGTTCAACCTTTTTAGTAAGATGGAGTGTGGATGTTTGTGTTCACTGTTTTATCATTATCTAAAATAATATTTGATTGGTACATGCTAGGTTGTTATATCGTTCGTATAGCCACAGCAATATAACATCATGGGTTGGTTGGTCAACAGTTTAATTTTTTGAAATCAATAGGGTCAAGTCAACTTAATTAACTGAAAGTCAGCGGTTATATTTGTATCAACATTTCTTCACATCCTAAATGGGGCACTCTCAGGTGATAGAGATTCTTAGACAAAGAGGAACTGCCAATATTGGACTGAGGCACTCTGCCCTCCTCCCTCCAGTGACCGCATTCTTGGACAAAGGGGGACCAAGGAACACCTGCGCCAGGGGGGACCAAGGAACACCTGCGCCAGTGGGAACCAATGAACACCTGCGCCAGTTGGGACCAAGGAACACCTGCGTGCTCCGTGCCAAAACCCAATAAAAATAAATCAATAAAATTTATTAATTGCTCCTTCACATGACAAAAATCAATAAAATCATTGGACCATAAAATTAAGGTTCTATACCCACTGCAGACGACTAGTTAGTTTGTCAGATTTACCACAGAGCAGGGCGTTACCATAATCTTACCGAGAGGTAGCAAGTGAATGCACCAAAATCGTGCATGCATTTTCAGTCATAAACTGCCGAATACAGCCGATGTTCCTGATCTGGTATTTTTATTAAGTTTTAGTATGTATGCTAACAGTGATTAGTAGGTTTTATCCATTTTATATCACATTTAGGTATGTATGCTCACCGTGGTAAATAGGTATTATCCATTTTATATCACATTTTAGTATGTATGCTAACAGTGGCAAGTAGGTATTATCCATTTTAGATTACCTTATAGTATGTATATATGCTAACTGTGGTAAGAAAGTTATGTCAATGTAATTTTACGTTTTAGTATGCATGCTAACAGTGGTAAGTAGGTATTATCTATTATATATAACATTTTAGTATGTATGCTAACTGTAGCAAGTAGGTATTATCAATTAAATATTATGTTTTAGTATGTATGCTTACATCAGTATGTAGGTATTATCCATTTTATATCATATTTTAGTATGTATGCTTACAGTGGTAAGTAGGTATTATCCATTTAATATCACAATTGAGTATGTATGCTAACAGTGGCAAGTCAATGTCTTATCCATTTTATATCACATTTTAGTATGAATGCTAACAGTGGATAGTAGGTATTATCCATTTTATATCACTTTTGAGTAAGTACGCTAACAGTGGTAAGTAGGTATTATCCATTTTATATCACATTTTAGTATGTATGCTAACAGTGGATAGTAGGTATTATCCATTTTATATCACATTTGAGTAAGTATGCTTACAGTGGTAAGTAGGTATTATCCATTTAATATCACAATTGAGTATGTATGCTAACAGTGGTATGTAGGTATTATCCATTTTATTTCACATTTGAGTATGTATGCTAACAGTGGTATGTAGGTATTATCCATTTAATATCACAATTGAGTATGTATGCTAACAGTGGCAAGTCAAGGTATTATCCATTTTATATCACATTTTAGTATGAATGCCAACAGTGGTTAGTAGGTATTATCCATTTTATATCACATTTGAGTATATATGCTAACAGTGGTAAGTAGGTATTATCAATTCTATATCACGTTTTAGTATGTATGCTTACATTAGTATGTAGGTATTATGCATTTTATATCAAATTTTAGTATGTATGCTAACAGTGGTAAAAGGGTATTATCCATTTTATATCACATTTGAGTATGCATGATAACAGTGGTATGTAGGTATAAGCAATTTTATATCACGTTTTAGTATGTATACTAACAGTTGTAAGAAAGTAATGTCAATTCTATTATACGTTTTTGTATGTATGCTTACAGTGGTATATATGCTAACAGCGGTAAGTAATTATTATCCTTTATATATTAAGTTTTAGTATGTATGCTGATACATGTAGAAGTAAGAACATGTGATCAATGGTATATTATCTTTGTGTATGTTGGCTAACAGTGATAAACAAGTGTTGTCAGTTTTATATTACGTTTTAGTATGTATGCTTACAGTGGAAGTAGTTATTGAATAAAACGCCAAACACAAGATTGACAGTAACGGCCACGGTGTTTTATTAATCAAGCAATGGGCGTCACTTACTGCCCTCATATACATCAGGAGGGCGTCACTTACTGCCCTCATATACATCAGGAGGGCGTCACTTACTGCCCTCATATACATCAGGAGGGCGTCACCTACTGCCCTCATATGTTTTATATATTTTTTTCAAGCAAGGGACGTCACTTACTGCCCACATATGTGTTATTTTTTCCAAGCACACAAAGAAATGTAGTGGGGTACGAAGCTTACATCAGGACCACCACAGGACCACATTGGCCATTGGCTAACAAGTCTTAAACATGTTTATGGCATACTTTTCCAGGTATTTCACGGGACATAACCCCCCACCACCCACCCATCTAAAGGACGGATAAAAGGCATCACACGTTCCGATGATTTGTTCAGGATCTCAACCAATGCCTGATTGTCACACTGAAACAATACTTTCTTGTTGAGAAACTCGCTTCCCCATGTGTATAATGCAATAACAATAGGAATCAACTCTAGGAATATTATGTCCCTCTGTATATCAAAACCGTACAAGCTACTTGGCCACTTGAACACTAGCCAATGTTTCCCGTACACAGCACCACAACCTAAGTCCATACTACCAGCACTATCTGTGAACAGTTCAAAATCAGCACTCAATACGCAATCCTGCTCGAAAAAATTAAAGGTACCATTAAAATTCTGGAAGAATTCTAGCCACGCCCAGATGTCCGCCTTGACCCCCTTTGTCAAGCGAATGTGGTGGTTTGGACTTGTAGCATTGCCTAATAAACCATAAAGCCTTCTGGAAAATTCTCTAGCCCCTGGCATTGCCCTCACACAAAAAGCTAATTTACCCAACAAACTTTGAAGGCCTTTCAACAATATTTTTGTTTTCTGAGCTACATCTTATAAAATCATTGTTATTTCTAGGACCTTATCCCTGGGAATCCGTACAGTATCTATTTCTAATTCTAGAAATACCAAACACGTTACTGGGCCCTCTGTCTTTTCATCTGACTTCGGCAATCCTGTCTCCTGACAAAAAAAACATCAAAACATTCCATGGCTTTGATGCAATCATTATTATTCGCTTTTCCACCAAAGAGAAAATCGTCAAGATAATGTCCAATGGATTTAGAATTAAACTTGCAACGTACTAACCATTCGATAAATGTTGAAAAAAATTCAAACGATGCAAATGAAATACTACAACCCATGGGTAAACACTTGTCAAAGTAATAATCAGCACCTACTTTCATGCCTAGTAAGTCAAAATTCCCCGGAAAATTGGTAGCAGACGAAAAGCCGACTTGATATCTTACTTCCCCAACAAGGCCCCTTTTCCAAGATTCTGAACCATTTTCATTGCCTGAGCAAATGGGGTATAATGGACAGAAGTGAGAGACCCATCAATAAATTCATTGACACTGTCATGTTCAGGATATGATAAATTCTGAATTAATCTCCAACCCCAGGCTTTTTTTTGGAACTAAACCAATGGGAGAAACTCTAAGATCGAAATAGGCTTACTTTTAAAGGGTCCCGTTACCCTTCCTGCATCAACTTCCTGCTTTAATTTTGACAACAAAATATCTTCAAATTGAAATGTAGATAAAAGGTTTTTTGACTCTCTAGGAAATCTTGAACCAGAATAACGAAGCTTGCAACACCTTTCGAAACCAACGTTCAGATATTGTGACGCTACTCTGTCGGGATAAATGTCCAAGTATTTATTGACAGTGGTATTGTTGGTTGGAGTTTTTCCGAGAGCCCATATCTCTGTTGAAATGGTATCTATTGTAGTTGGGTGCTTGGGGACGAAAATTACTTTGCCCCTGGCTGAGGGTGCTACATTGACCAGAATTCAGGCCCTGTCTAGGCCCTGTCTAGGCCCATTGTGTGATGAAGGCATTCTTTGGCCACTTATATAACTTGCCCCCTGAAAGCTTGGTTTTGGTTACTGAAGCAGTTTTTTTTTCTAATGGCCTCCCCCACATACTACACATTTATGCATATAACCACAATTCGTCCTGTGGCACACACCGCTGAAGTTAAATTCATAACAAACGCCACGCACTCCCACAATTTTTGTTTTGCGATGAAATAGCATCCGAGGACCTTAATACATTTGTTGTTAGGCTGACGGGCTGGACGGAGACGAAATTGCTCGTCATATCTCCTCCAACCTAACTCACCAAACGATTTAAAGGCCGTTCTAACAATTGATATATATTTCAATAGTTCTTGCCCACATGCTTCTGTGTGTAGATAGCAACGTAAACTATGAAGGCATCTATCCATGCCTTAATGGTATCTAATTTGTATTTTGCCCCCCTCTGTTTGATGCAAAAAAACACCATCAACCAAAGATATTACTTTGAGTGCTTTCCTGATGGTTTGTCTCCATCAGTATGCCAAAATAAAAAAAACTCTGAGCCCCAATTTTTTTCCACTGTAGCCTGGGAGAAATGGGCCCCTACCGTGTCCCCTTCACTCAGGAGTGGGGAAGGCATATTAAAAATGTCAATACCTGAGCCTAAATTTGCAGACATAGGTCCTCCTCCCAAGACTGATGGGACTTGCCCCGATCCCAACATTAGTTATTACTGACTCAGCTGTACATATTGAAATTTGAACAGGGGTTATAATATAGATCCTGTGGTTATTTAGCTCTGTACATTACATTTCGTGTACATAATAACATCGCCAGTCTGTAAACTTCACTTCGTGTGTTACTTAACTTTTATTTCAGTACCATGTATATAGTTTATATAACATTTTATATCCATGTGTTAATGTGTATGGAAAAATACATTAATAAATAAAATAACTGTATTTAAATACAGTTTCGTAACACACGTTTATCATCTTATTTGTTTTGCACCCCTGTCATATAATCATGACACAGCCTGTGTTGCGATCTCAGCAAATTGAAAACAATATTTTATATTTGCATTGTCGTTTTAATGTAAAAAAAAACTTTTATTAAACAACATTTTCAATGTCATGACATTTCATCGACATACGTATAGGTTTTTCCCCTTAGAACTATCCATTCATCGACATTATGGTGATCGTAAACTCTTTTTGATGTGAACGTTAGATTCAACATCTGTGTTATTATCTCTTTTGATATGCAGTACCGACCGCTCCTCCACATTTACAGAACTCTCTAGGAGTAAGCAGCTATCTCCAGGTAAGTTGTATATTGTGTCATTTTAGCGATATCAATGGTAAATATGTAGTATCTTCCTGTTTTTGTCTTTACTTACTGAATTTGGTTATTCCTCCTGTGTGTTGACAGTGTGATATATTTGTTTTAACTGCATTTGTTTGCCCTCTGCATATAGTGGTAACCGTTTAACCTAACATCTTAATCCATGTATCAAATTGTATATCACACCATTCAAATTTGACTGATGCCAATATCAAGTCTTTTACAATCAATGAGTTCGGGTAGAACGGAGAAATACTACGACAGTACTATTTCCCAATCTTTTTACAGTACACTATAATAATAATACTTCACAAGGATTCTATTTCTGCTATACTTTCAGCCCTGGAAAAATCACAAAATTAAATTCTAGGAAACGTTTACGCTTCTGAAAGCAAGTAGGCAACAATGAATGACTAATGATAATATCACTTGAAATTCAAACTCTACAAATGTGTTTCGAGATTAAAAATACGAAATTGTACCACTCAAAACGGTTGTGATATTCAGAAAGCATACATTGTATAATGTCTTATTTACATCAAGTATTAACACTATTTTTTTATTTATTTTTTATACCAAGTTCTGATGTTGCTTGTGAAGTAACCATATATTTAACCGAATGTGTTGATACTAAACATAATGCTACCTTGTAAAAATCATATTGTGATATTTTAATTGCTACGTAAATTGGACTTAATTAATCTACCAACTGTAACGTGTTTCGTTTGCTCAAGATAAATTCACCACAGACTATATTGCAATTCATCGAATCTGTCGTCTCTCAAGACTACAATACAACATAATTCATCACCCCTTGGAAACTACCAAAGCAATTTAGTTCTTCATTGTAGGACCCATAAAACTAAATTAAATGCAATATACAAAAGTAAACAAGATTAGCATTGCCTGTTTGTAAGCATTTTGTGTCATTTCACACATTCCAGTCAGTGTCAATCAACCTCCGCAACAGCAGGTTTGTGTTGGTGTGGCTATTGTAATGTTAACAAATACAATAATATACTTATATTTTTTTGTATAAAACATATGTTGTAACCATCCTCGAATGTTTGACAGTGTGTGAACATCAGTGTACTGATGGGCGCGGGTTGATCCAAAGCGTTTGGACAACATCCAATGACATGTTTTCGATAGATTAACCACAAACTATTTTGCAATTCATCGAATCTGTCGTCTCAAAACTACAATGCAACATAACTCGTTACCCCTTGGAAACGACCAAAGCAATTTAGTTCTTCATTGTATGACCCATGATACTAAATAAAATGCAATATACAAAAAGATTTCTTCTGTATATCACACATTTCATGTTGAAAACACCAGTTGTCTATTTCATTTCAAATAAGTAAATACTGTAAATATATTTATATTAGCGTACGCATATTTTCATACCTCGGTGAAAATTCTCAAGTGACAGGCATCATGATTTTGCCATACAGCCCATATCAACATACCGTTATACAGTAGTTTATATCTTAAACGGTTATCATCTTTATGTGATTTTACATTGGCCAAAAAGCAAGCAAACACATATTAAAACCATTTAATGAGTGCATTTACAGAATTTTACAATGCGGGTGAAACATGTTAAGGTATATCTTACTCTTTTATCATTTTTATGTTTAGATATATATATAAAAAAAAAAAAAAAAAATTGTTTTATTTATTTTCATAATTCGTTGAAGCCAGTCTGCTGTCGCTGCATCTTCTACTATAATAAAAATGGCATTTCTGAAATGGGAAGATTACGTCATATTCATCATAACACTGGTTTTATCACTGGGAATCGGTTTATTCTACTCTATACGAGACTCCAAGAAGAAAACTACGCGCTACTTTTTATTAGGGGATGGAAATATGGCAATATTTCCAGTTGCATTGTCAATGCTGGTATCTATTGAATCTGGAATAATGATGTTGTCCATTCCCGCAGAAGTTTATATGTATGGCATGCAATGGTATATATCAATTATATCAGTGTTCGTTACAAGTATGCTGACAATGCATCTGATCATACCAACGCAGAGGAAGCTTAATATTACCAGCTTGATACAGGTAATTATATTTAATTTCTTACTGCATGCCGGGTTACATGATTGTATTACCTATCAGCCAGCATTAGATGATGTGTGTTTCGTTTACGATGGAACGTGTGTTGCAGGAGCTTCAGTAGACTGTTTCACTTAAACTACATGTTAAAAATTCCGGAATATTACTTGATAACTAAAAATAACCCTTATCACACGGAAAAATATAGAACATATGTTAGCTTATAACAATTTTATCTGGGGACTTCTATTTAATTTCAAATATGATAATGATTTATTTACTTATCAGACTTGTCAATCAGCCAATATGTACTAGTGTCCAAACTGGAAAGCCCGAATCTATGTTAGAAAATGAATTGTGCTCTATATACCGTCTGATAGGTTCATTTTAGCACTTATAACATATTCTTTGTCATTTACAACATATATATAATGATTTTGTCGTTGCAGTATTTCGAGCTTAGGTATAATTCCCATGGACTGAGATTGTTTTCTACCATAATTCGTTTACTGGCATATGTAAGTTTTATTTCATGTCTTTTTTCACATAAATTGTTACTCTGTCGATATTTTATGGTTTCTTAAAATTGTTTATAAGTCTTGTTGTCGATTTAATTATGATGTGGAAAAAGTTAAGTTAACACTAAGACGAAAATGCAAAGGAAATAAGCAGTTATTGTTGTATCCCTAGTCTATTCTACAGAGACTATGCAGCAATACAATACGGTATTTATGAAAACGGATGAAGAATTTATAAGATTAAATTAAATGGCGGATGGGGGAGGGGGTTGGGGGGTGTTCTTATGAAAACATTGTATGAAACAAAAGATCAAAAACAGTGTGTCCTCGTCTTCAATCCTGTATAACATTATAATACCGAAGTTATAAATAAGAAAAATAACAAACACAACTAAAAACTGATTCAATTATTTTTTCCTTTTCCTTACCCACGTGCACCTTGTTTCCCTCATGAGACCTGCTTCCTAAAACATGTTTCCATCCTCGTTTCTTTCCATCAGAAGATACTTATCATAGGTTTCCCTCATTATATATATTTCCATCCTCTACTGTTTCCTTCATCACCTGTGCTCTCATTACAAATGTCCCTCACTACAACTTACTTTTCTGCAATACATGTGAACACGCCACACGTTTCCATAATCACTTATTTCTTCATCACGAGTTTCCCGCACTCTATATTGTCATATCACATGTGATTTTACATATCATATTTTCGATGTCCAATGTTTCATATTTTCTTCATTACTTATATTACGTCTTAAATTGAGCCGTGTTTCCTGCAAAATTAAAAAATGAATTATTCATATTAACATTAAAGCAAATATGACAATATTTATACATTTATATATGTTTTTCTGTTCAATTTCAAACAGACAAACTATCTTGGTAATGTCGTGTTCATACCGGCTGTTACTTTGGAAGTAGGTAAGGATAGTATCAAATATTATTTGCATATAGATGTGTAAAAGTCATCATATCGATTTGTGCATATGTATACATATACAATTGTAACTAATACATCAGGTTACCTTGAATAATGTAATTAATGCATTATTGACATATATTTCCTCCTCAGATGATTATATGTGATACCTTATGTTATAAATATTCATCTTTAAGTGGCTGGAATTCCCGTATGGATCTCAATAGTCACATTGATGGGTGTAGTGGTAGTCTATACAATTATCGTAAGTGTTTTACTTGTATTACACTGACTTCATTTGGGGCTGGGGGGTTTTTTTTTTTGGGGGGGGGGGGGTTGAGAGAAACATGTGATTATATTATTATTACAATGCATTGCCTGTTCCCTGTTGTCGTGCCCTTATGTGTTCTAATATTCTCTAGTGTGATAAATACAACCAATAGAGAACTGCTAGCATTTCTAATATATCTGTGATTTATTCTCAGATTCTGAGAAGCAACGTTTGTATATGCTCTCAGCACGTTTTACAATATGCCATTCCTGCATTACGTTTTGAGTTTAAATGTAGAATTAATATTAAAACATATCCTGTTGAATACCATATGTCGCAACCTTTGTACTCTCCCTTTGCTGTTTGGAAAACATAAGAATGACAAAATAAAATGGTCGTGAAATATTAGTGTTATTAAACGGAAAATAGTTAGATATATTATATTATGTTATGATTATCGAAAACTTCCTATGCACTACAGGGTGGTTTCAAAGCCGTTGTCTGGACTGATGTGTTTCAAGCCTTTTTCATGTTTGGTGGCATGTTCGCAGTTCTAATTAAGGTAATAAATATGGTGATGTCATACCTTTCTGTGACTCCCAACCTTTGCAATATTGTCCGATAGAACCGGTTGCTATTTAAGAATTATATCAAGTTTTTACTCAAAACCCTTCTTCAGTTGTGAATGTTGCCTAGTTTAAATCTTTAGTATGTTAAAATCTTCAATGTGATTACCATGATGGACAAAATATCAAATCAGACAAAGTATTTCAAAAATACCCCTTCTGATGTTTATCAGTATTTTCCCATAAAACTGTTAAAAACTCACGTATCTATGTAAAGGAAATTAATTAAAGAAACAATGGAGGGAATTACCCAATATAAAACTGGACTACGAACCGCTATTGTGTTACAGCCAATTACGGTACAGAGATTCCTCTGATCACTGACCTGTCATGCATCGCAGATCCTTTTGGCCGACATGTACTAAAAATATACCGCTATGATTTATGAGTCACACATGCACACGGATAGCTGTCCATATTGTTACCAATAAACAAGACTGTGAAGGCACTTAAAACAAACATCATTTTAGAATACCTCTACTAGTCTATCAATAGTTTGGATAATTTTCTATACAGATTATTGTTTGTTTTCATGCTGCTGTTTTATATTTATTATGTTTGTAACATTAAGATAACAAGACGTTCATCAGCAAATAAAAGATGTTCTCGAAGTACCACGACACAACTGTGATATAACATGTGACGTATACATCGTCAACAACTGATATATATATTGAAACTGTTGTAGATGTTGAAATTTCTTTATATAAGGGTACAATGGAAGCGGGTGGAATAGCTAAAACGTGTGCCATAATATCAGAGAAAGGACGGATCAACCTGCTAAAGTAAGTAAAAACGTATTCGTTTTTCATAGAGAAAGTATTACCAGAGAGACACAGTGCTCTTAATAAGATACCTATTAATTTGGTGATATTCCAATCATTGTGTCTATAGTGACTACATATATGAAACTATGAAGCTGTTACTTCATTTTTTAAAAGGAAAATCATCATTTCGATGTATCAAATAATCTGGAAACGTAACATCTGCTACGAGGAAACTACGACTTTTAGTCTGTGGTCAGCACTAGCTTGATGTGCAGCCCAGCTGAGCTATTTATTACTGTTTTTACCATTGAGTATAAAATGCTAAGAACACCGATTCTTAGGGACAAATATATAATAAATAAAAACATTATTAGAATGTATGCTGATATATATTTTATGGACATGGCAACTGGAATACTGCAATATGTTTACTTGTAAGTACTATTCTGTCGCGCTCGATAAATATACATGCTATTCACGGGACAGCAATTAAGTATGATGTTTATCTATAAATGTTATAGCATTTCTTTTTATTATAAGATACAATTTATTCCTATATTAAAATGTTACACCATGCGATCTATCAAAGCACAATTCAGTATAATAGAAGGAATGTGTTTATCGGAAAACTTCGTGCATTGTAAGCTTTAACCTGTATGCTATAGTCGAGTATTCTTATGGAAAGAGTAGAACTGCCGTACCTTTCTTCATGTTATCGTATAAGACGACTAATGTGGGGAATGTTTCTGTCATGTCCTGTTTTAGGAGACTTTGAAAGAGTCAAATCCAGATGTTGCTTTTCAACACTTTTCTTTCTTTGTTATTCGTCCTACTTACTCTTTCATTTTGTCGTTGTTGCGGAAAAGCTGAACATCTTTGAAAGGACTCATCTTCTATCCAAGTGAACATTGAAATAGTTTGATCTCATGTGAAAATGGAAACCTCGGGTATCAGATCAGCTCATAGATCTGAAGGATAACTGTATTGAAGTTTTGTTGTAAAGTCATTAAATATATTTTAGCATTCATTATGAATTCATTAAAATTTTAAATATTTAATTATTTTTCTATTTTTCTATTTTGTTTTTTCTATGTATCATATCTATTTATTTTATTTTAATTGTCCTTATTTTAGCGAATTTTGGTGAATCTAAAGCTATGCATCTCAAATGTGCTCCTATTCCATTTTTTTTTTTTTTATGAAACGAATTTAATACATATCAGATTATAATGCATATTATGAGAATTTCGCTTCGTAAATACTTTCGAAATTGTTCTTGGTCGTACTGGAACTTTTGAAACTAGAACAGTGATTGATCTGGATATTTGTTTCAACAGATATTTGATACAGATGAAACTGCAAAAGAAGTATTTTCTGTTTTGTAGCATACATAAATCATAAAATTAATACTCCGTCACAACTATCCAGTCGCAAATAACTACGTCAACAATTTAAAATTTGAATAGTTTTGTTTTGTTTCTTAGCTTTGATCCGGATCCAACTTTACGTCAGTCGTTCTGGAGTTTAGCTGTTGGGGGCATAGCAACTGGATTTGAAATACAGTTTAGCCAGATGGCCTTTCAAAGGATTAAGGCAACACCAACGTTGTCAACGACCAAAAGGTGATAGAACAGCTTACATATGAATGTGATATACAGAGCTTTGATCATCATCGAACATCAATTTCATATAGAGTTTTTAACTAAATATTTTAAACACGAAGTTTGTGTGACAATTAAACTGAATATCTTATAAGATAGTTAAATGATATCTCAAACCAGTCATATTTTGAATAAACATAAATAGTTTGGGAAATCGAATATTAACGGCGTAACCTTAAATTTAACACTCGTGAATTCGTTCCTGTAACAATACCATTGAATTTGACCATATGAAATAACAAGTTTTGCAATATTTTGAAATCTGAATGAACAACTTTTGTATTGACTTCACAATTGAAGTCCTGTGAGCTTGATCCGTCTCCCACAGACGTATAAAAGCAATGGCTTGCAGCATTGCCTCCTTTGATTGCGTAAATCATGGACAAATCATTGGCTGAGTCAAAGGTTCCATTATGTATAAAGAAGGCGTACGTAAGACCACCGCTAAAGAAGCCTGGAATGGACAAAAAGGAGTTGAAGAACTGCCGCTCGATATCAAATCACCTTTTCTGTCTAGGATCTTGGATAAGATTGTGTCCCGGCGTTTAGCGATTCATCCCCATGCCACCATGTCTCCATGACAAACTGCAATCGGCCTACCGCATGGAAAACTCTACTGATACGGCCCTCCTACGTGTACATAATGACAAAGCTGCTGCATTGAATTACAAACACAGAGCGTTCGTGTCATGCTAGACCTGTCAGCGGCATTCGACGTCATCGACAATGGCTTTACACACGTCTAGAGTACGATTATGGAGTGACTGGTGACGCACTATGCTGGATACGGTCATATTTGAGTGAACGCCGACAGTGTGTTATCAGTGAGTCTATCACTTACACGACAAAACACTAGATTTTTGGGTTCCTCAAGGGTCGGTATTATGACTACGAAACTATTGCCCGATCGGAGAGATTTGTCGTCGCCATAGCCTTCGCTATCATTGTTATGCTGTTGACACACAAATTTGCATGGTCATCAAACCCCAGGACAGTCGGGATAACATATTAGAAAGACTGGAATCTTGTCTGACAGACATCAGACCTGGATGAACGGTAAAAGACTAAAGCTTAATCAGGAAAAGACGGAACTAGTCGCCTTTTTAGACTTTTGAAACTGTTCCAGCTGTTTAAAACATGATGGGTATACTTTGATAGTTCACTAAACGTGGAGAAACAAGTGAACGCCATGGCCAAATCTGTTACAACAACATCAGGAACATTGTCTCTATCCGGCAGTTTATAATTGCAGATGCATGCAAGATTTTGGTGCATTCACTTGTAACCTCCCGGTTGGACTATGGCAATGCCCTGCTCTGTGTTATATCTGACAGAGAATCCAAAACACGGCAACAAAATTTGGTTTACACATACAAGGCACTGAATAGAACAGCTCTCCAGCTTGTCACCTTGTATTAGCCGTCTGTATTTTTGGTTCTTTGCGCAGACGTCATGTAAATACCATCATATATATATATATATTCATTTTACCTCTACTGAGTTTTCCCTATATAGCAAATTTGTGGTCACCCTTGGTTATAAAAGCATTTCCCTCGGCGGCTTTGCCGTCTCTTGAGATAGTGTTTCACCTCGGGGGACCATACATTTGCTATTTCCCTCATACCCACTATATAACTGTATAATATAACTCTCGCTAGTACTTTCGCCCATCTTAGGGCCTTTCATGCGATTTTAATTTATTTGTGTCGTCAAAGATAGAGTTCACATACTTAGGGCGTCAAAAATAATAACGTCATAAACACATAATGCGGGCGTCTCGAAATGGCGGCGTTTTAAAATGATTGCAATGATTATACTTGTGTTAAATGCGCCAATGAAATATAGGGGAAAAGTAAAGGAGCACAGGAGAAATAGTCAAATTAATACTTCGTTCAAGATTAAACGTTAACAACATCTGATAGTAATAAAAATCAATTTCAAAGCACAGTAGCTGGTTCATCTGAACATATTAAACATATGGAATTTATAAAATTTAAACTTATTAGACATGATCGAAATGTCCCAGATATCCCTAGAGATTTCTCAGTGAGATCCTTTTGGCGACCGTAAAACTTCCCGACACTCACCTACAACCTGTGTTAATCTCTCCAAACAATGTGTAATGTGTGTGTCCGTCAGTATTCGACATCTACCACGGAAATCATGCTATTCGGAGCAAGCTCTTTAATACGGAATCAACTGCGAAAATAATCACATCGCGTTTGCTAGCAAAAGAATATTCGTTATCGTATATTATAAATGTATTGCCCTTGTTGTTAGGAAACACTTTGGTTTGTTTCCTCCGGTATCAACCATGTTCCACAAGGCCAAGGCCCAAATAAAACATGTTTAATCGAGGATAAGAGATAGTAAAGATGATAAGGCAGAGACGCGCCAGTGTTGTCATTGGAACTCGGTTGTGGTGTTTCTTGCCCGATGTTTTTAGAGTGGCTCCGAATAGGGAATAGGGAAATAGGAAATAGGGAGCGCATGATGGTGACATGATGTTTTATTACCCCGTCAGATAATTAATATATCAATATCAGAAACGCTGTTCTTAAGATGATGATATGTTTTAGGATGTTCATCCTGGCGTCGATATTGTCCTTGTTCATTTCTGGGCTGGCGGTTATGGAAGGCGCAGTTATGTTTGCCTATTATCATGCAAAGGGTTGCGATCCTCTTGAAGCCAATCAAGTCACGAATCAAAATCAGGTAGGATCACATTGGACATTCGCGAAAAGTTCTACATGGTATTGAATTAGGATTTGACTGGGATGTTAAAAGCAGGAAAATTAAGTTAATCAGAAAGCAATTTAAAATAATGAGACGTCAGTGAAATAACACGACGACGACGACGACGATGACGATGATGATGATGATGATGATAATGATGATGATGATGATGATGATGATGATGATGATGATGATGATGATGATGATGATGATGATGACGATGAGTATCTAACACTCCTAAAAGAGAACAATGTGTTATTATTTGGGTCTTAAGGTGGATAACTAGTAATACGTATTGAACAATAAATGTTACTCAACATACATCACGGTACTTTTTATAGAAAACGTGATTATATTATTATTACAATGCATTGCAGTTGTATTATGTGATCCACCAAACTACGTGTGTTTGTGTTTTTCAGTTAATGGCGAAAATGGTAAGGGACATATTCCAGGATATCCCTTGTCTCCCCGGCTTGTTTTTAGCATCACTGTTTAGCGCTTCTCTGAGGTAATGTTGTTTTGTTTACAATAAATAGCAAAATTCGCTCCGTGCTGATAGTGTTGAATGTTGATAAAATGGAAACTGACAAAATCATTAGAGCCGACAGTGCAAGTAAAAACCATTCAATTAAGAAATTAAAAAAATATGTTATTTTTTTCATCTGGTTTTGAGATCTTCCCAGTGAGTATCTCTTCACACTCGGAACTCCTCGGGTGACTCGTTCCTCGAGCGTATCGGAGTCAATCGAGGATTGCCGAATTATCTCTTCAGGCTATCGTTTCTAAGGAAGCGTCGATATTTTATTGTGTTCTTGCTTGGTAACTCATTCTACTACTGACCGTCTTGCGATTCAATGCACCGCGCACCCTGATCGGCAACCGATATCAAAAATCAAATGCACTAACCCGAAGACTTTGAAACATTGCATTAGTAGAATATTGGCGGCGCCACGGTATAACATCTGCGGCGCCTCGGTAACACTAAGGTGACAGAAAAGTGGTATTTGGTAGCACATAGGCTCTTACATCGTTAGGACAAAGGTAGAACAACGGCATCACAACGGAAACGCCGGTACTACAGCGGTATTGCTACGGTCAATTGTGATTGTTCAAGTGCTTTCTCGCCGGAGTTCTGCCAATTTTCTCGCCGTTGTTAATTTTTTGCTCCGGTTTAGTCCCGGCGAGGTATATCGGTAGTGTGTGATAGGCCCTTTAGATACGAAAGCCGGAAGAAATGGTCACTGGGGAAGATCTCAAAACCAGAAAAAAGGGAATAAAATAAAAATCTGAATTGAAATCTTTTTTACTTACAGCTTTAAAGTAACTGTATGTAAGGAGGCCGTAGCAATTAAGATAAATTCAGATTTATGAAATCTTTCTTATCTGATGAAAAGACAAAGGTGATCGACTTACATTTGTGTATAATATATAATAATATATATTTTATTTAAAATATTTAATAGAAACTTCTTATAAAATATGGAAGGGTTTAGTTATTACACGTAAGAAATGTGTCCACAAATCAGACAGGAAAATATACATGCATTAAAATTTCTTTTTACATGAAGCAATTAGAAACTTAAAATTAAAATCTAGAATTATTTTTCTACTTATTTTTAGAATGGCCATGAGTATTTATTTTTTTTACTGCGGAATTCGCCGAAGGTCTAACAGTCAATTATGTGTTTTGACACTTTGAACATAAATTATTTCTGTCAGAATTACTTCCCATTGATCACTGTATGAAAGATAATTATATGATGGCGAATATTATTGTTCAACGGGCACCAAGATTTAAATAACCATATATTTCATCAATTGTGCAAAATTTCTAAAATTGTTACATTTAAGGTACTGTAGGAATTTCTTCACCTCCTATTCTTAAACTACGTAAGGCAGAGGATTCCTCAAATAACAAATCGTAGAAAATCTGTTTCCATTCATAATAATTCAGAAGATATGTACATAAATACACTTCAAACTAAAAGTGTTGGTCATCTTTTTTATCATTATTACTAACACGACACATATAGTCCTTTGAAAATTGTAATTGGACTTTGTATACATTTTCGCTGCAACCCACTATATGAACATTAGCAGCAGAAATGCAAGATTTAACCTTTATATTTCAATCAACGTGTTTTTACAATAATTGGAACTTGTGAAAACCATTCTGATTATTTGTGTAAAATAAATATAGTCCGTCATTAAAGGACCATCGTACAACATGATGGTGAAAGTTGATAGTTCAATGCAGCAAAATTATGTAGAAACAAAACACAAAAATATATATTAAATGTCATATTTAATCAAAATTGTGTAATGATGAATTCATTAGATTTCAAATTTTCTGATGGTTTCATCGAGAAAGAATGATGTCTAGACGCGGTGCGCAGGCTCAGCTGCGAGTGTAGGATAGCCATCTTTTTACAAGCTCGGAGTGGAGAGCCGCTAAATTAAAAGGTTCTACATCTTCTGGAATGTGAAGCTGCTGTAATAAAATGTCGAATAAAACAGGAAACCAGACGTGGCTTGAAAGGACGAAATAATTTGATATGACATTTGGCTGCTCGACTGTATTTCATATACGACGGGACCACATGGATCTACCACAGTGGTTCATTACAAATGTCTGAAATACACATATGCTTTACTGATATAGGTCACAGCACACATAAACATACATTTATATGTATGTGCGATGTGACCCATATCAGTACTGCATATGTGTATTTCAGACATTTGTAACGAAACCCTGTGGAACTATGCTTACGTTGTTTTCGATTATTACCGGGGGTTGATACAGAAACAAGGCAGAATGGGTAGCTGGGGGAAGAATTTCTAGGGCAGTACATGACTTGTCACTACCGCTAGTAACCGTGAGCTGATACTATTTTGCTCATTAGTCGTTTTTGGTTGTTTGAACAATTTCTTTTGTAGCTTCAATAAACATGTGAAATTTCAAAAGCGGCGTTTAATCCCTATATAAATGTTCCCGACGTTTTTATAATAAAGCCCTTTCTGGTAAACAATGTTCCTTTTTTAGTACAATGTCATCGCTATTGAGTGTTTTGTCCACCATTTTCTGGGAGGATATTGTCAAACGACACACCAAGTCGATGTCGGAAAAACGAGCAGTAATGATTACACAATCGTCAAGTAAGTGTTTCCTTGTTAGTGAGATAGCAATGTCAATACTAAAGGACATCAAACGGAATCAAAGCCGATATTAAACACTTTAAATTCTTTATGAATTTATCAAATACGATTGGTATTGCTCTACATTTCGGTAGGATTTGTGTGAAGACAACGTGACTACAGGATGTTCACCATTTCGACTTTATCATATATTATTTAATATCAAGAAAATGAAGCACCTTGGATATTTCTCTAACATTATACACTTCTGCTAACAACGAGTCACCCTCTGTCCTTCATTTCACTTAGTCACATTGATAGAGGATTTGTCAATGCAATTTTTTGGGGTTTCCCTAGAAATAGAAAAAAAGCTTAAATTCTTCATTTTTAATACCCTTAAACAAAGCAGAATAGACTGCAAGTTATGTAAATACTGATTATTACAATTTGTTTACAGATAAAGATGCCTATATTGCGAGTGCGCCAATACTTTAATGCGCTAATCTGTTAAAATTCGTTAGTATGCTTTAATTGTGTCCGCTAAAATGAATACTCTTACAGTATATGATTTTAATTTTAATTTTTGATTGGGGAAAAACACACATTTGTATCATCGCTTAGCAAGTACACATATATATGATTTTAATGAAACTACTTTTAATATCCTTTGGGTTTATGGTTTAATGTTCGTAATATCCGTAAACAAATCCCCTTTTTCTGTAAGGTATGTATCTAATAATAGCTTCCACTTGTTTGTGTTCGTTAATCAAACTGC
This sequence comes from Mizuhopecten yessoensis, assembly GCF_002113885.1. Lineage (NCBI taxonomy): Eukaryota > Metazoa > Mollusca > Bivalvia > Pectinida > Pectinidae > Mizuhopecten > Mizuhopecten yessoensis. The sequence continues at coordinate 260,756 of NW_018408746.1, read as the reverse complement.
CATTCAGGAGTTCTTTGATGTAAATGATTTTTAAGATGTCCTATAATGAAACATTCCAATATATATTTTACCTTATTTTTAGTATTCCTGTTCGGAGGACTGGCTGTAATTTTTGCTTTCTGTATATCTGGAGTTGAAGGACCTGTTTCACGGGTAGGAACTATCTCTTATGTAACGCAATCAAAAGATCTTTTTTATATCTGTCTCTTTCACTGTCAGAAAACCGATGACGTCAAAAATCGCATACAGCATTGAACAGAAACGGGAATGTTGTACAGCTCTTTAATTTAGCCGAGTCATACTTAAACAGGTTTGATTCAGATGTAAGTAAGCAGAGATTTAGTTTCACACAGTATGTATGTCAATGAAATAAAAACGTGATGTAGTTTTGACTTAACCTGTATGTCAGCATTGTTTCCTTTGCAGATACTCGATATAACAGGGAGCTTTCTGTCCGGCACACTTATCGGATTGTTTATACTTGGTTGGTTCGTACCGAGGTCGAATGCATTGGTGGGTGTCAAATAAATTTGCCATTACCTAAGAAAAAAATATTAGAACTAACATGTGCGTGTGTGATGCAATTTTACCACAAATATATATAATTGTGTGGGAATAATTCAATCTTATTGAAATTAAATCTAGCATCCCATGTATTGATATGTCGCATCATAAAAGGAAACTGAATCGATGTGAAGATTCAATTTAATCAGATTTGGTAATGCTGACAATATGATTTATGATGACGTCACTGTTCACGTATTACTTAAGAACACTTCAATACATCCGTAAATCAATACCCACGTATAACATACACGAAATGCACTAGGTATATTGTGGTATGGTAATAAGTGCCTACCATTGTTATCAAAGTGCGTTAACGCTGTATCCAATCAACTGCAAGATTTACATTATAAAAAACTGACCTGATATATCCTGTGATATGATCATAATAGTTGAACAATATAGGACCCTATGAAGATTGGGGGGTTTCTCCCAGGTTCTCTCATTTGGGTCACACCAGAGAGCAACATTGTCCCTATTGTAACACCTGTTTTAAACACTTTCGTTCCGGTGGTAGCTCTTGATGCAGTTCCAGTTATCATGTGGTTAAAATAAATAGACCGGGTGTAGTTTCATGCTATCTTGTCCCAGTTATAATATTCAAGTAAGATGGCACTTCAAAAGAGTTGCTTTATCAACTGCAGAAACCGTCTACATATGACCTTAGCTTTTGTGAATTGCAAACACACACACTTACATGAAACGTTAAACGGGAGTCGAATACATCCTCTTTGTCTGTTATCATCGATACATTGTTGACATGTACCGTTACAACACAATCGTAGTTCCTCTTTCAAGGTAACGGTGGCAGACTCTGCTGGTGGATTCCTTTGTCCCTGGGGTTTGCTGAAACCTTGCCGGCCGCTGTTGTCTCTGTTTAGTAGCTGCAGAGTTCACAGTGAACACACTTTACTCGTTAGGAATTTGAAATTAACTACTTCACTGATTTTTATGACATTCATATAATGGAAGGGTTTATTCAACACCCCTTCTGTTTCAACAGTAATTTAGACTCATTTGGATTTAACTTGTATTGCCCCTAGAATCACCAATACTAAAAGTAAGTCCTAGAGGGACAAACCAGCTGTATGGTGTAGTGTAATTAATTAACAACTTACCGTATCTATAACAAAATTTAAAAAATGCTAAATCACATGAGTGCTTGTTGTGTTTATCTTTGTATATTTATAATATGAACTATGTATATTTACAGGGCGCGTTAGTCGGTGGTATGGTATCCTGTCTCTTTGTTGGTTGGATTTCGTTCGGAAAGTTGCTTTCCTCTGGTACGCGAGCCAGCGTCAAGTTAGAGCCTGCTTCAACAGAATTTTGTCCAGTGCAAAATATTTCCTCATTGACTAATAATACAACTTCATACCATCACGTGTCAACAACTACCATATGGAAATCTACGGATTTGACTCTGGAGTCAAACCAAACATCTAATTATCCGTATGGTCCGTAAGTATATTAAATAGATAGGAATACAGAATTTACCTGTCAAATATCAAATAAAATATCATTTTTATAAATTTATTTATTTATTTATGCAATTACTTACAACAGTAAAATTAACAAGGCCGAAATAACGGTATTCAATATTTTTACTTGTTTACAGACAGGGTCTAGACGTACTGTACTCCCTGTCATATAAATGGTTATTGCCGATCGCTATTATACTTGTTGTGTCAGTTGGAACTGTCTTCAGTCATCTACAAGGTAAAATATAGCAACTAACCTTAAACAAACTGCAGTTTATTGTCTCTTGAATTATAAAGTATATGTTTAAACGTTTATCATAAACAGCCATAGTTAATCATTTAATAGTAATGGCCTCAAGTTATGGAGTTGAAGACATTTCATCTCCTGTTTTCTGATCGCTTTACTTTAAGCTCAATTCGATTGAAGCTAGGTTTTGACATTTGTCTCCCATTGATTTTGTTAGTTTATAGACATTTTATTGACAACATATTGACAAAGGGATTAGTAGGTTTTTCCAATTTATCAATTGACTTCTCCCGTAATACAGACAAATATAATAATACACGAGCTTTAGCGAGGTCTTTCTGTAACTTTTGAAAGTTAGAGAGAGAGAGAGAGAGAGAGAGAGAGAGAGAGAGAGAGGGAGGGAGGGTTGGATGGATAAGAGAAGAACCAGGAGACAGGACTAGGGTTGGAGGTTGGATAGAGAGGGGTGTGGTTTGGAGTTAGTCCCGATTTTCCCAATCTTCCCAGGAAATACTGTGCAGCCTTGGCTAGTTTAATATTACCATGTGGTGAGATGTTGGGGTCACCTTTACAAAGAATATCTACGTTTATGTCGCCTTCGTACCATTCTAATTCGGTAATGAGTGTTCTTCGTAAGTTAAAATACAAAGGACAAATAAGGAAAAAATGATAACAATCTTCACAGGGATGCCAATACACATTGTTTTGGTTAATAGCTCAGACACACGTTGATCCGTCGTTGACCGTACCAGTGTGTGACTATCTGGCTCGCTGTATCCCTGCACCGATCAGAAAGTTATTCCGGTGTGGAGTAAAGATTTCTGGATCAGTCAACGTACGTATATATATTTCTGAATTATAAAACCATAGAAAGATACAATAGCTGTAAAAATAATTGATTGTTTCCTATTAAAACCCTACAAATTATCATTTAGCTTTTGTTTATTCTAAGTTGTTTCTTTAAAAGATTGACACATATAACTAATGTCTAATGGGTGTAAAACTTGGATGGAAACAAAAAACATCAAATGATTATATTTGTATATGTAACTAGTGTTCGATTATTCTAGCTTGTATAACATTTCTTTCATTTAGATTTTTTTCATTTATTTTCTAACAGATGTAGCTGTTAAAAATAAACAAAACAATTCTATTGGTAAAGTAAATGTTGAATCTTTCATCATTTCTTATATAACTTTATCTTTTTAAATGAGGAATATTGAATATGACTAGTTTGAAAAAATAAATATGTCTTATTTTAATTATTATTGTGCCAGTTATAGAAATGATCATGCTTCTTATATTTCTTCAAGGATATTGCTGGAGAAGAAATGGCTGAAGCTTCGATGGTATCTACACAAGAGGATTTAAATATAAAGTTATAATATAAAAATGATAAACAGAAGCATACAGAAATAAGCGTAGCCTGACCGAATACCGCATACTTCTTTTTCATTATGATATATTTACATTCTTGATATTTGTTCTGTACATGAATCTACCAACTGAAAACAACTGCCATTAGACTATGAATACACTATGAATGCAACGATTCTCGTGCAACCAGTCAGCTGATTTCACACACAATGACCACTTCATGTTACTACGCATAGTATCGTTTTTGAAAAGAGTTATCTCCCCTTCTCCGAGATAATGTAGTCGAGAGAAATAATAATAAACATTACAAAAATCATAAATGGTGCACCATTGTACTTTTATTATTATTCTTTCCAATTTAAAATTTATAAAAAAAATACTTACAACATTGTCAAATTAAATACTGACTTCCGACTCGCAATCGGTTCCTCGTGGTCACAAACTTTTTACCACCCAAACGTCCACTGGGCAATCCATTCCACGTGACATCAACTTGCACATTAAACCCAGAGAACTTTGTAATGACACAGGGCACTTCATCCACCAACTTATCATCATTTACATTTGCATGTTTTTGGGTAAACAGCTTCAAATGAGCAACAAATTTCAATAGCCCTAATGGAATTACTCATGGGCTTTAATATAAAGGCAAATGCGTATTGATTGATTAGTGTAAATATTGAAAAGAAATAGAAAATGTGAAAAGAATAGATACTTGTTGAATATTTGTTTATTATGTCTTAAATTGTTGTTATCCTTTATATTTACTGAATATGATAAATTTAGGATCTTACATGAGTTACCATTTCATATGAGATTTATGAAATTCGTGAGAGCTTCATAAATTTCATATAAAATGAAAACGAGTTTAAGATCCTTTTTATTACATAATCAAGATTTGTGGCATTTATTCATGAAAAAAGACAATTTTCATGCAACCTTGAAATGTGAAAAGCAGCCATTTTGACTACAGCGCGTAAGTTTGTGATGTCATGTACTTATCCTAGACGTGACGTCACAAATGAAACAATCACAAGGTTGATAGGTCATATGACATGGGTATATTCACTGGACACAACATTACATTATGTGATAGATAGAGGATATTTGATGGTGTCGTCAGTAATAACAAACATATTTCACGAGTGTGGCTAATATTTTTATATTTTACACGAGAGCGCAGCACGAGTGAAAAATAACAAAATATTAGCCACACGAGTGAAATATATTTGTTATTACTGAACACACCATTAAATTTCCTATTTATCACATTTTTAAGGCATAAAACATGAACATTGTAATGCATTTAAAAAGGGCGGGATTTAGTAGCGTAATAATTAGCGCCATATCCTAATGACGTCACGCTTGACAACAAGGCTGCGCGCCATTTTGAATGGGATACTCAACGCAATTCCGACTTTTTCTGCTGTTTTCTGGTATTATTGCTCAAAAAAGGTTATCAATTAATATTTATGTAAATACTTAAGTGTGTGTACCAAACATTTACCATAACAACCACTTATTCTACCGTCGCTTCATTTGAATCTGAACAAAAAAATCGTTGCCTTTGAATGCAGCGAATAGAAGATACCGTTATGATTGGTCAATATCAAAAAGTGATAAAGTGAAAATAACACTTTTGATATTTGTCACAATGAAAGATATCAGTTTTATCAAGTTGATAGAATCCGATATTTCACTGCCAAAAATGTAATAAATATGTTTATTGTTTACAATTTAATAACGACCAATGTCATTCTGCACTTTCCAGCGTTTAAAATCCCTACCGAGGCATGTAGTCTGGATATATACGTCAGCCACAGGTAATTGGCCACAAAGCTCGTCTAATGACGGTCGTTATAACAAAAACGGTGTTAATATCCTCCCTAATCTACGCTTAAGCACTGAATTGTTGTGCAATTTGCCTACAAATGATTGAGAAATTGTGTATTAAAAGGTATTAAATATAGTCTCTAATCATAGTGTATACGTCAATATTAACCCCCGCAATATAGGCTTGTGGAATGTGTTGATCAGGCAACAGACGACAAACAACCCGTTCGTTTTATTCCAAACAATTGATATCGTTGATTGAAAAAAGTTTAGTTGAATCTGCGTGGAAAATTATTCCACTCCCTCTCTCTTTCGAGGCTGTCTAAACTCTACAAAGTGTATACTATTAATTAAGACTTTGTTCAGAAACCATCATTTGTGCCTTCCCATTCCTCATGACTAGAGTTGGCTGAATTTTTCTTCTTTTGTGAAACGAAAAGTAATGCTGTGCAATTGAAATCAAAAGAAAATATTTGGATATAAAATTAAAAATAACACTTGCTTAGCTTACGCCTGATAGAACTGATACGCCATTAGCTGTATTTTACTAGTCTTAATTTAAAACAGACTAATTATAGGTTTTCATGAGATGCAGATTGGCGAAGATTTATAAAGTTTGTCCCGATTCCTACTTACATAATGTTGTTTTTTTTCTTTCTGTCAGTGTTCATAGCGTATTTTTGTTTTGCTGGTCAGCGGTCCCTGCTGCTGTCTTTTCGTATCATTGTTAAATTACGAGTTTATCCTGCGGATGATACAAGGTAGACTAAGTTACAGTGAAACCATGAAAGATACTAAAATCCAACAAGATATAACCGGGGCATGCTGGTGAGATTTAACTTTACCAGGCACTATTAATGTAGGAAAGGCACTTATGTTATAACTGAGGAAATCGTCACGAAAATATTAAAATTTAATTCCAAAATAAAATCTTTCCTTAATAAGATAATGTATAAGAATTAAATATCGTGCACCCATCCCACAAATCGGGTGACAGCGGATTGCGCACTCGCCTTTCACCAAGACGGCTGGGATTTGAACCCGCGATCTGACGTGAAAAGGTATGATGTCACCAGCCCGACCAAGTGAGTTTTCGCCGGGTACTCCAGTTTCCCCTCTCATTCAGACCCCCCAGCGCTAACATTCGGGGCAACAAATGTGATAAATATAAGTTGATATGACATATTGTGTTTTCAAATAGTTGTAACATGCATAAGGTGTCCGTCCCTCCACAAAATCCTCTCCGTCCACATTAAGACACCCCGCGTCCTCACATCCGGGTCAACAAGAGTGATTGATATTAGTTGAAATAACTTGTTTCATAACTGTTGTAAGAAAAGTTTATATTAAAACTACTAGGCCAACTTCAACGACAGTATTCAGATATTGTTATAATAAATTGATACCCCCTGATGTGTTGCATCCTGGTATTTTTTTTAATTCTGATATGGTCCTTTCTATGGAGTTACGGCTCTTTGTTGAAAAACATGCGTCCGCCTCCTGAACTGTTGGGCCGTTCGAACGAACCTTACAGATATGATATCTACTTTCCGAGGTTGTGTATCTAGCTGGTATTTTTCATTCCTACCTCCTATTTTGAAGGATTTATGGCCCCTTGTTGAAAAAATCCTTGTCTGGACAACCTTTCCTCAACTAATAGGCCAATTTCAGCGACACTTTACAGCAATCATATAACTACCCCATGTAATTATGTAGTTTCGTTCTTCCTATTTTTATTATTTCATCTCCATTTAGACACTTGTTTGGATGAATGGCACATTTCCCCCCCTGTTTCCGATTCCTCGCCCACATCACATTATATTAAGACTCTTTTAAACGGATGACATATATTCCCTTTATGCGAATTGTGGGTGCGGGGTATCTTAGTATCTGGATAACAGTTCCAGTTAGTCCATTCACTCATTTCAAATGCACGTATTTTAGTCGACTGTTTTTTGTACAAAAAGTGACAGTATTATAATATAATCCCCTAACAAAGGTGTGAAATATTTGCGTAGGACATTGGACTTTTACCAACCACCCGAGACAAATCGGCTTTCTGATTAAAGCGTGTGTGTTATTGGTCTCGGCCATGCTTCGGACCACTGACTGTAAAGTTAAATCGTTATTGTATAAGAATTTGTTCAGACGAGCGGTGCACGTTGATACATGTACGTAACAGTACGTATGCAAAGCCAGTTAAGGATAACTACCAACCAGCACAGTATACCTGTACCTTTTTGTTATATATATATATGCTCCTTTTTTATTATACCTGTGGTTGTGTTAGAGTTAAGGCTACATGATACCTTGCACATGATATATATATGCTACATTTTAGTTGCTGGAGTTAAAGATGTGTTATACCTCAACTTTATAACAGCGAATCTGATTGGATTTAAATGATCAAATATATTGGAAATGAAACGTGCGTTTCCTCTCACGCTCGACTTTCTCTCTTTAGAAAAATAAGAAAGAAGCATTACATTTATCATAAGACTAAAGTTGATGACAACAATGACGCAATAGTCTTATCACCTTTACTGTTGTGGTATTTTTCTCTTTCGGTAAAAACAAATTCTTGCCCTTGTTGCAGGGAAACACGATCCTTTGTTTCCCTTCAAATATTTATGTTTAACTCTAGCTTTGCACTCGTGAAACTCGTGCATCTCGGGGAAACAACGAACTATGTTTTCCGACAACAAGGGCAACACGTGTGTATAACTTCTTTAATTATTTTATCAGAATAAGCAACGGTTAACAATGTCTGTACAAGTGTTTATTTTTCAAGTTTGTCATCCTTTAATGTATCAAAGTATCATTATTAAAAAGGTATGTCACAGGTTTCTTTGTGTGGAACGTATCACTTTTGGAAGAGAACTGCGTGTCTTAGTGAACAGTTAAGACACGATAGCAAGTCGGTCGGTCATAATATAACGAATTATTATCGTTCATGCTCAAAATCATAGTTTTTAATTGGATAGTCTGCTTAAGTCTGAATTTGAAAATTTGGTGCGATGAATTGTTAAAATTAAACGACTTTCGTGTTCGGAATACACGTAGATACACGTCGAATAAACTTAAACAAATGTATTTGATAATTCTACGAGCCGATCATATCAGAACCAAATCTGAGAACAAAAGATAGATATAACATTATCACGTACCAGTTCAATTAATTAAGTTGTTACTGGAATAATAGTGAGTTTTAATAACACAATTACTATTTAAATACGGAAGTAAATGGGTATTGAAATTGACGCAATATACGTTAGCGTGTATTAACGTTTCTAATAAGGTAATCAATCGTAGCACGACAACAAGTTCACTGAAAACCATTTAATGTAAAAATGGAAACTTACTTCATGTTTTATTGTACCAATATTAAGTCAATCGTCACTCTGCTTAATACATTCCTACTCACCCCACATAACATTTATTTACTAATGGCCATACTTAACAAACTCCTACTGACCCCACATAGCATATATTTATGGCCATACTTAATACTCCTACTGATCCCACATAACAGTTCAGTTATGCTTAAAACCTGACCTGTTTAAAAAACATTAGATGATATCTATCTTTAATACCATTCTTAACAAAAAAATCAGAAAAAGGAAAAATGTACACACTACAGCGACAACCAACAAGGAAAAATATCAGAAGACAAAGCCAATACGTAGTAAGATCAAAGGTAATCCGCGACATCTATGAAACGAGTGAAAGACATCGTTAGAACCGGAGACTGGGCTTGATGCCAGTATGTGTCTGCAGATGTAGTTTTAAGAATTTAAATATCCTGCCAAACTTGATCAAGTGGTGCTAAGATTAGTCAGCTTGCCACATTTTAATGCGGTATTTGTATCCGGTAAAATATCCTAAACATTGAAATCATAGATATATCTATTGTATCAGTATTCAGAATAGTTTTAAAACAACACAATGGTATGTAACAAGACATAAATGAAGAAATAAATGAATTAATATAATCTTCCAATATCAAAATAGAATAATCGCTGATAATGGCATGACCTTTTGGTGATATACAATCTTTTTAATGTACATCAACATTGGGAAAGTTTAGTTTGTCTGTGTCAAATTGAATATTGTGCTCACATGATTGAGACTACATACAACTGAAGGGATGCGTTAAACTAGAAATGATTGTTCATGTTCATTTTAGAAATGAAACAGATTAACTGTCTTACATGTCTCTTACCTGCTGTTGACATATTATCCATTCAGAAGATAAACACTTAAGCATTGTTACAATGTACATGGAATTAGATACTTAACCCATTGATAAAGGATTTAAATGTTGACGCTACAAATGTTTCTTATTCCATATGAAAACTTTTATCGTGGACTAAGACAGTTATGGAAGTAATTTATCAGAAGATATTTTTTTAATAGGCCAAAAATATGACACGGGTATATTCACTGGACAACACAGTACATTATGTAATAAAATATGATTAAATACGCTGAAAATATCCTTGAAATTTTCAATTCCGATGATAGCATGTCGCACAATTTAATTTACATATTTGTAATCAGTATACTTTGAATGTAATTAATAAAAATGAATAATAAAGATAGCTTTTAACAACACAAAATGTTACCTACTACTATTGCAATGAGATTTACAAGTTGAAGATATACGTTTCTAGATCATTCTTTGAAAAGTCATATTTTCAAATTTCTGCTCTCACGAAAGGTCACCGATCTTGATAATTACAGCTAATTTAGATATATATACACTTCAATGTCAACAAGTCAACTGTTTGAAATGGACACGAAATGCCATACAACTATAATTAATATGAATTAGAGGTTTGCGACACAACACAGACTCACCCCAGTGGAGGTTAGATTACGAGATATATTCACTCTTAGTACAAAACGTTCAATTAGAGCTGATCTTGAGTTATTGTTATCGGTTATTTAAATGGTTTGCTTGTATTGAAATCTATGAATAAGATGTTTAAAGGGAAAACTATTTTTGAAAAGAACAATTATCCGTTCGTTTCCTCGTCATTGAGCTGCAGGGAGGATATTGCCCTTAAAGAAATAAACAGGGATGTTGTTTATTTTGAATTAACCTATAAGTATATAACTTAAATGTCCAATTAGAAATCAAAGCAAGAAAACTGTTCGTGTCAGTTAATACAAAGGAATGTACATGTTGGATAGTAACATATCTAGACATGAATATGCGGAGAAAATACATTTTTGATGATGTTTATAAACAGTTCGTGTTTATTTTTTTACCGTGAAGGCAATGATCCTACATGATCAAAACGATGAATAAGATGCATCTGTATGACATCGCCATTTAACTCTGAAGAGATTATCGCCAGAAAGACCGAACAAAACATCTAAAATTGAGTAAGGAAAACAAAAATAACCTTAGCTGCACTTTTGGTCTTTCGATTCATTTATTACTCATCAATAGTACTAAGTATCAAAAGAATGGAAATCCATGCCCCAAGTGTTCCAACACATGTATAGAAATGCAACAAAAAAGGAAAGGGTTATTACATTTAATATTTTGATACTGTTTCTAAAAAAAATATCAATGTTATTCACAACTTTTAAACCATTGGGTGCTTCCATTAATACATTAGTAGTCATGCATTATGTTAGTGTGATTAAACTCTTAGTCACTGATTTCGAAGGAATATTTACTTGTTTTTATTTTACCTTTTAGCTCGGGTATTCCGTCCTTGCGTATTGCAGAGTTATTTTTTTCTCTTGTGAGCAGGTATAGATTGTTACGTCATTGGCTTGTGAGAGTAACGTCATCAATTTTTGTGAAAACGACGTAATTTTCTCACACAAACCAATGACGTAACAATTAATACCTGCTCACAAAAGAAGATAACTCTGCAATATGCAAAGATGTAATAACCATCCACAATCTGCTTAACCCATGTCAATCAAATACGGGTTTCTGTTGTTTCTGATTGCTACACTTAACTAGAGTGTATTAGTCAATATTATTGTCTCATTATACATATGCAAGACCATACTGTCCGCGCACTCGTGAATATATTCGTCGCGCAATCAATGAGTGCTTTCTGATTCATTAGAAAAACACAAGTGTGTGGTTTTGCTTTTATCACATACTTTCCGTATTTGGTAGAGATCGATACAAAGGTTTTATAAACTTTGATATTTTTCGCAAATACCGGGAACTTTTCAGTTCGCCATGACAAGGGGATTCCCATAAAAAGTAGTTCCGGCTAGTAGGTAAATACAACATTCCGTATTGCACATGTGAAATACAAAACGTTGTATGCCATGGTCTGAAAATTGCTTGTATTACTATAGCAGGACTCAACAGGTGTGTGATAAACAGGAAATACAACATGATTTTTTTGCATATGTCCATCTCATCAGCAACCATACATGGACGCCAATGTGTTGCAGATCAAAATGTGTAACATATATGCAAACAGTGAAGTAGGTGGTAAAAGATTAAGGGAGATATAGGGCTAAATAAATGAGTACCTGAAAAACTCATTGAAGTGAAATTGCAGACAATGCGTCTACGTTTAGTTTTATATCAATCATTTCGTAATGTATGGTACTGTAACTGATTAATATTGATAAACTTGTTAATAAATTTCGAGTATTCAGCTAGCAGGTTTTGCATAGTGGACATCATCGGACTTAAACCTAACCGATACCTGTTTGAGGGTTAACAACAGGTCAAGTATTTATTTTGTAATATTATTATGCCCTGTGACATCATACAGCTTATCAAAACACCCGTATACTTCTTATTTGATATCACATTACAATCGTTGTTATACGAGCGTGTATATCGTGTAGAAAAGTCAAGTGGGGTCGATATACAAAATAATGTAACTTAAGCAGTTAATGATTTGCGAGAGATTATTTTTTGTTTAAAATCGTCTGCCAGAGTACGTGGGTTACTTCTTGGGAACTCCAGTGTCCTACAATATTAAATCATAAGTGAACTTTCAATGAGAGTGAATAAAATATGTTGATAACTTATTCCATAATTTTTGAAAAATTAATTTATCAAGTAAAATTGATAAAATAAATTCTAATATGTGCCAATTTGCCAACATATCAGACCAAAAATTGAAATTCGACGTAGAAAGGAAAGACAATATGAAATCGGGTCTATTGATCTGAGCGACCACCAAATATTAAATAATATTTTCTCTAAAAGTCTGCAATTTTCTCATCCACACAATGCAATTTACTGTACATAAACACTTTATAAAGAGACCATTTCTGTTAGGAAAGTAATGTTGATTTGACTATAACAAGTAATGAACAGATATTAAGTGCCAAAAAGAAAAGAAAAATCATTGATTACTATCAATCACTGTTAATCGAGTGCCCAATAAGGGTTAGAGCTACACTTTTTATGGAACAGGGTCACGAAAGATTTAAGAACTGTTAAATGGTTAATTTCATAAAACTACGTAGAGTTTCGTTGAAAAAAATTCACTTGTTACCTTTAATACAAACAAAAATTATATTCAATATAAGCAGATAACTGAACATTATTCGGTGGATTTGGTTATTCATTAATCATTCTTATATCAAAGCTATTAAGATTAATTGTATCGTAAATACAAATATTTGGCATACAAATTGAGCTTAACATACACCAGTTAAATGTATGTGATTGAAAGGTTTACATTTGTGTAAAGAAAGATCATTTCAAGGGGATATCATTAACCATTGCTATATCGCTTAGATGATTGAAATATTTTATCAAATTCAACTTACATATCTGCTCGCTTTGTATTATACAAACGATGGAGAAATGTGAAACATGTCTGACCGCATTTAATCATTACCCCTATATTACGTTTATATTTTGAGAACAGTATAAGTTGTCGCTTAAAAAACTAAATATATTTTAAAATATCAAAAACTGGTCCCCTTGGCAGCATTCTGCTTGGTGACAGCTAATGGTCGCTGTAGTAACCTTCGTCCATTTATCGTTCTTGATATCAAAGATATCACCAGGATGGTGATTTCAAAAATCATCAAATCGCTCCTTGATTCGGTATTCTGTTTGATTTTTACAATGCTAATGTTGATTAAACAATAATATGAGCGAATAATAACGAATATCATACTATAAGTAATTGCTGTCTATGTTACGTATAGGTGAAATAAGCTAGCAGATATACAGTGAAAGGATGTAGGTAAGATAAAACAAAAAGTAACGGATATTCAAGGAAGAATGGAATGACAAGGAGGAAGCAAACCAAGGCACGAGAGTGATGGACGATAGTACAAGCAGAATGTTAAGGAAAGTGTATTGTGTCAGCTTCTGCCGTCAGTGTCGGAAAAGATTGTACAACTTGTGCCCAATCCTGTTACTTTAAAGGCAATAAAATATGTTTAAATCAAATCAAGCAAAAGTATGATATAGAAAATATAAAATACATACTCAAAATTAGTAAGCATCTGTCTCAAACAATAAGCAGTATAACATCACAAAAACAGGTTTTAAAATCGAAATCATTGAGTTAGAAAGAAACCATAAACTAAAGACACCAAAACGAAAGGTCAGCCATTCTAAGTCCCCACCTTATAACATATTGTAAATAACATAAAATGATAAGTTGTCGTTAGTTTACGGTAAGTATACAGATCTTTATTGCGACATATTTTCCGATCAATAAATGCCGGTGAAGAATATGGTACAGAAAACAGCAGAGAAAACATAAAGAACTAATATATCAATCGTATCAATTAATAAATAAATCGATTAGTTTACCCTAATGATATTAATACAATCATATCTATATAATAACAATAAATGTGTTGTTACATTTTATTTAGTTTCATCATTTTTCGTATGGATGTGGTAGTATTTACCGTACCCTACCTTTTCAATTGTATAGTAAGGCGATTAAAGGTATTATATTTTTCTCACCTGGTCAGAGGTTAAACAGTTTTGATAGGGTTCTTCACCCAAGGTCCTAAACATTTAATATATACATAAATAAAGACTTAATCTCTTACTGACCACGCGCCTGTATATAACTTGGACGATACACAGGTTCAACTTTAACAGTGACGTGTTTAATAGTTTAGTTACACCACTGCTGAAATATAGTACAGGAGAACTGAACAGTGGGGAAGGAATATATAATAAACAGGTAAGTCATTTAGCATAATAGATGGATATATACATGTTCTTAAGAATATTTTTAATTTGAATTATTCGAAGCCAACTTTATTTAACGTTTTAAGATTCCGTATATTGTTTTTGTCATTTGAATGTACTTTGTTCATATTTGGAATAAAACCACAAGGTATATAAGATGTAAACAAATTCTGTCGATTTGTTTTTGTTAAAGAGATTTATATAAGTTGTAAACGAATTCTGTCGATTTGTTTTTGTTCTTAATACAGGTTTGGCTGTAGTTCATTCTAAAGAAGAAATGTATAATTATTTCGTGATTGGCATTCAATTCCATAAACAACACCCCAACTTACTGGGCCCTTTGCTTGTTTACATAATAAATGTTACAAATAAATATTAGCTAAGTTGTTGGTCGAATTAACTTACTCGTTAAGGTATAGAACTAAACACGTCGTATTATATCTTTCATGGTATTTGTTTTGATCAAATGAAAAAATCGAGATGATTTCCAAATGTTAAAGCGGATTATACATATATGTTTACATATAAATTACACTGTTCGAAATAACATACGGGAGAACTTTTTCACAATTCGTGTCATTTTGACATTACAGAATACAATCAACATCATGATCATATGCTGATAAAATAGTCCGTATTAAAAAAAGGGAGTCAAAATGCTTTAGAACATGTGATAAATCGGGTCTGTATAAATATTTCTTATCGCAAATTGCTTGCGTTTTAATATATCGCACAGGTAAATGAAATAACGTGTATCGTAAATAACCATTTAGCACGCATATCTATTTCATTGGTCCTGTCACCGATATTTTGTTTGTAACATGGTAGATCATTGATATGCAAAGGTGTGTACAGTTTCTCATGTTTCACGAGTGTCTTCAAGGTTTGCATTAGTGAAGTGTTGGATCAAAATCGTTTTAAACAATGACCAATGTTTGCTTTATGCTAAATTTTGACATAAACCTTTTAAATCCCATACAATACTATCACATATTTTATATATCATGTTTCTTCCGGTTTGTTTAATGAATATTTGTTGTATGTTTCAGCTCAATCTTATGAAGATATACAAAAAGGAAGAAAAATAAAACATAACACTGGAATAAGGATTAGAATCACGAGATGTTGACACTGGATTGATCCTATGTCGAATTAAAACAATGACATGAAAACCAAGAAGATTAGTGCCATGGATTTATTACAGTTTTTTAATGATATAAGTTACATTACCATTACGATTCCAAAGTAAGCCATCCAGTAACAGTCTACACCACAGAACATTAGGATGGATGACAGCTACGATTCTCCGGAAGTCGTCACTGGCAAAGAAGTAAGTATGATCAGCAACTTATGATTAGCTGTTGATATAACAGAATGAATTATTACATTAAAAAGATTATTTATATATATACTGACTGACTTATTTACTATGTGGATGGCTATCTCATTAACTGGCCGGCTGATTCAATGATTAACTATCTGGTTAAATAACTTACTGAGTGGCTAGTTGACTGCCTGACTAAATAGACACTGACATACTGAGTGGCAAGTTGACTGTCTGACTGAACGGACACTGACATACTGAGTGGCTAGTTGACTGTCTGACATTACAGACACTGACATACTGAGTGGCTAGTTGACTGCCTGACTGAACGGACACTGACATACTGAGTGGATAGCTGACTGTCTGACATTACAGACACTGACATACTGAGTGGCTAGTTGACTGCCTGACTGAACAGAAACTGACATACTGAGTGGCTAGTTGACTACCTGACTGAACAGACACTGACATACTGAGTGGCTAGTTGACTGCCTGACTGAACAGACACTAACATACTGAGTGGCTAGTTGAATGTCTGACTGAACACACACTGACATACTGAGTGGCTAGTTGACTGTCTGACATTACAGACACTGACATACTGAGTGGCTAGTTGACTGCCTGACTGAACAGAAACTGACATACTGAGTGGCTAGTTGACTGTCTGACTTAACAGACACTGACATACTGAGTGGCCAGTTGACTGTCTGACATTACAGACACTAACATACTGAGTGGCTAGTTGACTGTCTGACATTACAGACACTGACATACTGAGTGGCTAGTTGACTGTCTGACATTACAGACACTAACATACTGAGTGGCTAGTTGACTGTCTGACATTACAGACACTGACATACTGAGTGGCTAGTTGACTGTCTGACTAAACAGACACCGACATACTGAGTGGCTAGTTGACTGTCTGACTTAACAGACACTAACATACTGAGTGGCTAGTTGACTGTCTGATTGAACACACACCGACATACTGAGTGGCTAGTTGACTGTCTAACTTTACAGACACTAACATACTGAGTGGCTAGTTGACTGTCTGACTTAACAGACACTAACATACTGAGTGGCTAGTTGACTGTCTGACTGAACAGACACTGACATACTGATTGGCTAGTTGACTGTCTGACATTACAGACACTTACATACTGAGTGGCTAGTTGACTGTCTGACTTAACAGACACTAACATACTGAGGTGCTAGTTGACTGTGTGACTGAATAGACTAGCAATACTGACTTACTTAATAATTATTTGGTAGATTAAACGATTGATTTATTGATTAAGTAATTGATTGGTTGATTGATTGATTGATTTGTTGATTGGTTGATTAATTGATTGATTGGTTGGTATTATTTACATTTTGTTATTTTTGCTTTATATAAAGCCATGTTGTGTGTCAAGTGACGAGTTTTTATTTATTTGTTTTCGGGATCTTTTCTTTGGCAGCAGTGCTTTCGCTAAATTTGTGGAGAAATCACGTTGATTAATAACAATTTTATATAATCAACAACATAATTAGTACATCATAAACATAACAATACGAGACGCGTGTGTGTGTGGCGTAAACTACAACCTCGCCTACAAATGTCACAACGACCCACGGGGGCCCAACGCGTCGCGCACTGTACACGTAAAACAGACAGTCAATCACGGTTATCACACATAACACAAAGTTCCTTGGAAGTGTTTAGCGCACTGGCTATACTGAGCCCACTTTTGTCTTGTGTTCCACCATCTTTACCGTCTTCCTCACCGTCTTCCCGCTCTCTCCCCGACCCCAAGCTGAATCCGTTTCCTTCTCCAACTTAATGTTCTGTAAAGGGAGGTAACTCCTGACTCCCTTTCTGAAGGTAGCACACCACTAATGCGGTACGGCCGCTACATATTACCGTATATAACATACACATATAAAAGTTCTTGATGCGCACACACATATTAAATAAAAACATCTTTGAACGCGCACACACACATTATTCATATTAATCCAATAGAGACATATTTATCTTGACATTGTGTTCTAAACAAGTGTTGCATTACGTTCATAAAACAACTGTAGAAATGTGTCTTCCCCAGCAAGCAATACTACAGTTTATACCGACATATGACAAGTAATATTGTGTAATATCCGTGGATATTTGTACAAACCATGATGTTTACACACTTCTATGGTAAGTAAGTCAGTTAACGTTTACGCATATTTGTTGGAATAATATCAGTGCTATTTGTAGATCACTGGACAGGTTCAATATATTTATAATAAAAAACAATAATCATACCTTACAGCGACAAGACAAAACAGCCAGACTGGTGTTTAACAGGGACAACCTAAAGGAGCTTCGCACTGCCGTCAATGGTTTGTTTGATATATTCCACGATATTCTGGAAAAAGATTTCGAATTTGGAGCCTTTTTTAAAGTAGAAGATATCATGAAACGACTTGAGTATGTGGTAAGTAAGAAATGCATATACATATTTATTGAACACAAACTTGATTAAAGAAGTGCTGGTATTCAGGGCAGATGAAATATTTCCACATATGTATTTCACAAAATCTTTTCTTTATCGTTACCTTTATTATAATACTAGAGGTATCACGACGAGCGGTGTTGTTTATCATGTAAAGAATTTCGGTTTAATTTTGTCAAATTTTAGATTCACAATTGATAGGTGTTTTTTTTTAATAAAGTTGCATATATTAAGCAGTAAAATAATCCAACCGTTATCTTTGATAATGTTTCTATATATCAGAACACACAGCTACATTTTCCAATCCGAGAAAAATCGCATAAGTCACGTGTTCACAATATAACCAGATTTTAAGTTTGATGTCAAAAAGCATGTGTAGTATGTCAACGTAATTGAGGTAAATGTTCATATTCATGTCAAGTCCAGTATTTTTAACCAATAGAGACGTTTCTAACGTATAAGCCACATTTCGGGGGGATTACATACTATGTTTATTGACTCTTTACCTGAACTCACTCAATCTCTCGGAAATGAGAAAACATATTAGTAGGTATGGATGAAAACATAATACATCGCCCTATGAGAGATATTATACCTAGGGCACGTTAGCGACTATATAGAAGTGTCTCTATCCCCACGGCTATCATTGTGCTGAATGCTGTACTTCAATGTTTTCAAAGAGGTAAAAGGTTAAGTTAGATAAATATCAACCAGGAACAAAATCGGTACTTAGAAAAAGGTCTATAAATCCTGTATTGATGTTTGATCAAATTTAATGTTTAAATGATAAGAATGGTTGCTGTCTTTCACTTTGTTTGCAGTTGATTAAGATAAGTTAAGTAAGAGCTTTACTTCCGACCTTTAGAATAGAGTTCTAAATAATATATTTTTATATGTAGTTTTCTATAAATCAACACCTGTATTTTCATCTATTGGTATTAGACTGTGGATTTTATTGCAAAGGTTCATTATATAAATTAACTTATTTTATGACACTCGGTCTGTATGTCTGAGGTGTTGCAACTGAACTTAAACAGTGCCATATATGTAATGTAAACTACCATATCGTAGATTAACAATTAAGGTGATCCAAGTTACTGTACACCCTGTGTCATGCCTTGTTATAATTTGAATCGGTAAACCAACTAAGATAAACGTACTGCTGATTAACTTATTGGTATATTTGAAATAAATAACATGTTGTATAACTTTTCCAGATAATGACGGGATTTTTTTTTGGCCAAATGACAGAATTTGGAGGAGTTCTTTATCTTGACGTGTTTTATTTTTTATTAAAGGACGAAGAGCATTGGAGACCTATTCGAATGAGGTACCTAGATGAAGTGCGACATGGTTACTGTAACGGTAACTTCAGTGACGACGAACTCAAATGTCCTGCCAAACTAATGCTTGACCTACTTACATGTTTAAAGTACTTACGGGATGGTGTTTACGATAAAATCGACGTGAGTATCTTCGGTCATGGTTTCTGTGATGTATTGACTACTTACCTATACTTTCTGATCCGTACGGGGTTTCGTACAAGTAATGTACTATGCTTGCTTCATCATGTGGTAATATAAGTACTATATACAGCTTCATTTGCTATTCTACGGTGGCATACAAGTGCAGTACACCTGTCATGATGATAGTTTGACGATGTTGATAAAGAATAACTTTACCTGATATGATAACAATTCTGTCAAGACGTCGTCTTCCTGTTTTCATTAGCAAAGTCACATTAATAGGTTTAATTTCGATTTAACACATTTTTAATTTTCCCAAACCACAGGGTTGAGTGATTTGTAATATCTATGGATTATATAGGAGTTAAATACGCTTTACAATATGTTTTAAGTTATTCCGTCTTCGCGCATTGCAGAGTTATCTTCTCTTGAGAGCAGGTGTTGATTGTTACGTCATTTGTTTATGAGAGTAACGTCATCAATTTTCGAGAAAACGACGTAATTTTCTCACACAAACCAATGACGTAACAATCATTACCTGCTCTCAAGAGAGATAACTCTGCAATACGCAAAGACGGAATTACATTTCCATCTGTCATCTCGTTTAACTTATGTATGTATTTGTATACTTACAAAACTAAAGTTTAACTAAGTCATTTAAGAATCTGGTGTTGTCTTGCCGAGATGTTTTGCATTTTAACGTTGTTTAAGTGTTAATGAAATTCAAGAAAGATTTCAGACAGTTCAATGCTACCATAGCATCCGTGTCCATAACCTGTGAATCCATGACTTGTTTAAGGGAGAATAGAGAGCATGCCAAAATGTGTTTAACGTATAAAAAAAGAGTTACATCTATTTTGTGTCATGAGTTTTCGTTTCTTAGTAACCAAGGTAAAATTCTCTTTTTTTACAGCAAAAACATTACGAAATTTTAGAAATAGAGAGAAAGACGGCAGAATTCAGAAGTAAGTTTTTGTTTCATTTTATGGAGTTTTACACATTCACTAGCAAACCGTCAGTGTGGGTTTCGGCTACCCAACTGCCTTTCATCAGCCTTACTGAAGGGTATCGACCATGTCCGATTTCATAACTGCAACAAACTGTAAAATGTTCGCAGTGTGGAAATGCTCACGGTTTTCGCGTCAAGTAAATTAGCGCAAATATATCAGCACCCGAATATTCATTGATATATTATAAAGATTAAAGAGATACAGAATCGAAAGATTTTAGAACCATTGCCACCGCAAATTTATGTGATTCTTCACTTATTTTTTATTCTATAAATATAAATCAAATGCCTGTTTACACTGTGCTTTTTTACAGATCAATCTGATTTCATACAAGGACAATTGATGGATGAAAAATTACGAATGGCACAGAAGGTTATCGACGCAGCGCGACAAGAGGGAAAACTTCAATACTTAGAAAAGTCGTTACAGGAAAAGAATGACAAACTCCAGGAGTATGTATTCCGTCTTTGCGTATTGCAGAGTTATCTTCTCTTGTGAGCAGGTATTGATTGTTACGTCATTGGTTTGTGAGAGTAACGTCATCAATTTTTGAGAAAACGACGTAATTTTCTCACACAAACCAATGACGTAACAATCAATACCTGCTCCAAAGAGAAGATAACTCTGCAATACGCAAAGACGGAATATATGCTAAGTGGGTCACTAACTTAACTTTAAAAAACAAATACCGGAATGTCAACTAAACAATGTTTGTCGTCGTAGGGTGGTCGGGTGGTGCAGTTGTTAGCGCGCTTGCCGGGGTTCGATTCCGTGATCGGACGTAGAGAGGTATGGGGTGACCTGCCCAACCACGTGGGTTTTCTCAAGGTATTCTGGTTTCTCCCACATTAAGACCATCCGCGCTCTTAAATCCGGGCCAATAGAAGTGAATTATATAAGTTAAAATAAATTGTTTCATAACTGTTGTAAACTAAATCAAGTTTTATTTAGAATTGTCGCAAAGGGGGCTTAATATGAGGAAAGAAAATAATTTCATGGAGACCTTTCATTCAAAAGTTAAATTAAAAAGTCAAGTCAAAGGGGTCACAGTGACCTAGTTCTTGAACTCCGAACTTTGCCATCCCAAGATGTCCAAAGTACAAACAAAGAGGGTAAGACCAGGTGTTCCAGAATGGTTAGCGTGTTTTGCTTCATCGATGACACATGCCATTTAAATCTAGGTCAAATACAAGTCAGCATGTCACGTTATCAAAGTAGGAACCGATGTTATTTCAATTACAACATAAGCCACATAAATAAGCATAATTAAAACTATTGACATTCATGTCCCAAAATTAAGATATGTCCTAAGAAAGCTTTACAAAATTCCGTAATCTTCTGTTATAATTTGCTGAGGTTCTAGAATATTTGTGAAAAAAGGGATCGGATGAGATTCTAGTAAAAATACAGTCAACTTCGAAACCCACCCTAGTTAAAATGTCAACATACGTGTGTATCAGTTCTATCTTCTTGTAATATGATGTATATGTACATGTAACTGTTCTGTTTCACTGTGTCATGAAAAAGGAGCGGATCGCCCCGAAAATTTGACAACCTAAACTTGTCCACACTGTTGGAATTACTTCTTTGCCCTATATAAATTAAAGGATATACGTAAAAGAGCGAACAAGGAAGAGTTATATATTTAAGTTGTATTCAAATATATGGAAACATATCAAAGAATGCATGAAAAAAGCATGATCCCTTTATTGTAAAATTACCTTTCGTTGACTTCAAATCTTTAAGAAACGCACTTAAGCATGTTTTCGCTGTAAAAGTTGTCTGCCTGGATTCCCATTGCAAAATACTTATTTCTCAAAATAAGAAAACGGACTTAATAGTGTTGCTTTCTTATTCAATTTATCTGAGTTAAGTTCAAAAACGTGAACATGACCTGTTAAATTAGACAAACACAAAGGTAGGATGTAGCTCAAGTGATCAAACAATGATGGTTCGCATATAAAACTGGAATTCATTAAGCCTAAGCACAAAAGAACCGTTTTCTAAATAAAATGATACGTTTATAATGATAAGGGAAAAGAACAAAGTTAGTTTTTTTTAATTTCTTTAAATGTCCGTAAAATGCATTTGTACGATTACTTATTGAACAGGTTACAAAGAACGAGCTCTGCCAATCTGTGGGGAAAGGAAAAGGAGCGGATACTTAAAGACTCGAATAAAAGGTGTGTATTAATTGTCCAGTGTGTTGATTTTTGTATGGACGTATCACAATGCAGCTGTATAACTAATCACTGAAACAAAAGTATTTCCATTTGATCGGGAACGTATTTGTCAAGTATACGATGTCTTACATTTCACATTACATCTCCAGCACACACGCAAGCATACACACATAGGGAGATATTAGACAGGTGGCATATGAATAGTAGTTAGCGCCTGATAAGGCAGCTCCTGCAAATTTCTCAAAATTGTATTGATTAATGTAAATGCTAATTGTATAAATTATATATATATGTACTGTAAAGCGCTTTAGAATGGCTTATGTTAGCTAGATAAGGCGCTATATCAAATGTTGGATATTTATCTTTTCCCTGTGATGTCGATATGACTGCCACAGAGTATTGACGTTACATTGTTACGTTAGAAACAATTAGATTTTCAAATAATAATAACGTCATAAAAACGATAGTTGTATCAGAAGACATTGCAGTTTGTTATTTCTTTTTATCGAGAAATATGTTTTGGATGAAGATGTCGTTCCAATGTGAAATGTTTGGGACAGATAGGGATTGAATAAATGTGTTTTGATAAAGATGGAATTAATGCAATTTACTTCCAGGTATATTCTATTGACGATCAACAGCCGTTCTTTCTCAATCCTTGCTCGTTTCCTATAGCGATTATTTTTGTTGGATATAATGAAAATGTTTCAATCATCCACAATAATATAGTGTTATTATTTTTGCATTTAGAATCGCAGAACTTGAACAAGAATTAGCAAACGTGCGGCATGGTCAGGAAAACATGAACAGAAGAATGTCGGTAAGTAATCTTGGCCCACTTGTATAAAACACCTCAAAGTTAAGGAAAATCTCAAGCAATGTATGGTCTATGGGAATCTTAGACTTGAGGTAATCTCAAGGGTTGAGATGTTTTATAAAAGTGGGCCCAGTTCTTTAAACGATACATATCTTAAAGTGACGGAAACGCTTCATTTATTTCTATTTGAATCAATTGATAAGAAATATTCTAAAAACTTTTCACATAACTCAAAAAAAGGTTTGCTTCTCTTGAGGTATTTTACAAATAGATAATATGTTTAATAAGTATACCATGTTACCCACATTTGAATAAAATAGCAGTAACATGTTTGGAGAATTTTATTTTAACTAGTTAATTGTTAATACTTTGACTTTATTCTGTGCAATTTTCTCCTGGTGAGAATCCTATTCGTGTGTAAATAAAACTGTAAATAGTTCAAAAATTATATTATAATATTTTGCGAGTTCAACACCTCATTAAGTTTGATGATCGTTTATCATCGTACTGAGAGTGGATAATATAGATAAATCATCCTCTGACAATTTTATAATGTTCACACTAAGGTGCTAGATAAAATATTGTCCATGAAAAGTTTGAAATAATTAACTTGAGTTAGATTAACATAACAATCATCTACAGCTCTTCGATATGCAATATAAATGGTTTCGTTTCTGTTGTGCAAACATAAAATAATCGTCTTTTGATATAATTCTGTATCGAAAAATACATGTGTTCGCATTATACATGCATAGTATGAAAAGACGGTCGCAAATTCAAATACCAGGTCATTTCATATTCGCACGCGTTTGAACAAACTACATCTGTTCGTGTGCGCCAATGTATACAATTTTTCACTGTTTATTTTCCGGATTCAAATATTTGTTATAACTTGAAACACATCTGAAAAAATAGGTACCCAAGAAACCAACGTGATTGACGGTAATCAAATTAAATGAAGATGATTAAAATCTATAAAATACTGCAATTAATAGAAAGCGAAAAGAACATCTGAAGTATTTCAACACGTGACTGACACCAGACGGCAACTAATGATAATGCAATTTTATTTTCGCCTACAGAAAATTGATGACCAATATAAATCGTTGAAGTTACGACAAGAGAAGACCAGCGGAAGCCTGGGGAGTGACTCAGGTATAGTATCTTATTATGAGCTAATACAGACATACTACAGTGAGTCAGGCAAAAACAAATACTTAAACGGTGAATTCAACTTACATGATAACTGATGATGTATGGTGTATATTGATTTTTTTTAATAATGTATGTAAATACACTTATAAACATTATCAATGTACTGGAGAACACGAACGTTTGCAACTGTCTTGTGTGTCAAATTAATGATTCGTCAGTGATCTGAATGAGTTTCATTTGTATTTTATAGTCATTACAAGTTATTACACTTCCCCGGTAAACAAATATATATCGTTTGTAGTTAACACTCTTTTAGTTGCGTACTTTACCTCTATTATGTTGCGTACTTACTGTAAAAGTAAAATAAAATTGAGTCTATCAATATTTCCGCACATCGACGACAATTTTGTCGATATCATGATTTTGCGCACAGGCTGATATAGCATGTGAAAAAGCACTACTTAGTATTCAACGATTATTATAAATGATAAAGCGCTTTCGAATTAGGGCGAGAAACGCTTAATTAAAATGACCATTAAAATAGGCAAGTTAACAGTTAGGAATAAGCATGTTGTATTCCGTTTACATTTCAGACGGCGATGAGGTCAACTCACTGAAAAGAGATAGTTATGTTAAGGAAAAGGTAAACGTCTTGATTCATACTTAATATAATTAATTATGCTATACTGAGAACTTATTACTATCACAATCCGTGATTAATTGTAGGTTTCTATGTTTGAATTTCTAAATTTCCAATACTATTCCTATTAATAAATTTATACAAAAGCGTCTTAATATTTAAGCGTAACAGTTTTACTCGAAATGTAAGCACAAATATGTATACACCAATTTGGTTTAAGAGTTACTTCCCTTTGTATTAAGGATAGCTGTTCATCGTTCACTGGCTGTCTTCTATCTTGATTCCTCTGGATATATCTTAATGTACTTAAGCATAATCAATATGACAGAGGAAATATTTGTACCCACAGGATATTGCCCACCTAGAAGGAGAACTGTACACTCAACAAAAGTTATTTGTTGGCGTGTTGGGTGGAATCCGGACAGACATCAAGTAAGTTTTGCATGGGACATTATCATGTACATATATCATTAACATTCATATTTTTTCTATATCTAAAAGGAATGAGTTATTTATGTACTGTCTTTATCTGTAGCAATGAAATAATTAGCGATTACAGTAAAACCAACATTTTTTGTTTCTATTTTTATAAGTATAACCATTAGAAAAAAGAAAAAAAATATTTATATATTTTTTCTCTACGTGTAATAGTTATGTTAATCACTTCAATTTATTTCTCTTGCACCTTTAACAATAACAAAAATACTCATTTTTTAACAATAAAACCATGTCCGTTGTCATGCTTTTATAAATAACATATATCTATATATTCTGTATACTCTATGCAAGTGTCGAGATTACTTACATATATAGATTTACTAGTACTCATAATTATTTACCATGTCGCTTTCACTAATACTAATCCTAAAGCTACCACAATTGGTTTGTGACATTATATTTATACATGTTCTTGTCAGTGTATCCATAAAACAAAATAGTTCAATGAAATTCATGTTTAGCTGAACCTATCATTCATATAATAATCAGCTAAATGGCTAGAATTTACATATTTTCGTGTACATTAACATGTAGGTTCGATAGATAATATATATAAATATGTGCACAAGTGCATGTTTTCAATGGCTTTAAAAAATTTAAGGAGAATTACAAGTGTTCAAACCTAAATAAATAATCTCGTTTATAGCAAGCTAAGTGAGCGGTTTTACGACACTGAGACACACACGAGAGATTCCGCTTTTGTTAAGCTGAGCCGGACGCTAGATAAGCTATACGACGCAACGTGTCAGGCAAAGCTGGAGTCCGCCAAGATGATGTTACCCCCTCATTACACTTACTACGACACTGTATGTATACTGTAGAATAATTTATTTTCGTGGGGTTAACATTTCGTGGTTTACATATAAGTTTTTGTTATCCTCGATATAAACGAAGTTTAATGTTCATCGGAAATTTATGATTTTACAGTATGTGTGTGTACCTTACAAATTCTGGCAATACAATAACAAAGGCTGCAAAGCAATTTATATATAATGTTTGTACGTTTTTAGTCCAGGAACCCTCCCTGAAAGGACATGAAGTATATGTTATATAATCTTAAACATAATTACATTATTTTCCATTGTTATCAGTAAAAGCATATTATTTGGGTAATGATTGATTAGGTAAATGTATGATACATCGATTTATTAAACGTTAGTGACTTTTGAAAATGAGTATCATTTTAATATATCTTTCAGGAATTAAAGCTAAGACGCATCCGACGATTATCGAGAGTTCCTTCCGTACCCCAAATTATTTCACAAATTCCGTAAGTACATGGTGAGGTCTATCAAATTCCAGACGGCATTGAGGGGATATTTAATCATTAAAGTTCCAATAATACGTTTGGGATGACTTGTTGGCATCCGTTTCATACCAAAATAGGAAAAACAAGTACACGGTTTCTTGAGTCTAGACCTTGATAGTTTTGTGAGTGTATTTTCAAAAACAGATTTGAGAAAAAAATCATAAGCGCATTTGAACTAAATGTCGGTAAAAAGGACAGTAACAGAGAGTGAGGAGACATGAAATAGAAGAACACACATCATAGGAAATAAAAACTAGAGGCAAACCCAGGTGATCCGCAAAGGTAAGCGCTTCCTTTACCACAGGTAGCACTCTGCATGATCTTTCCGTCACTTCCAGACCAGAAATTTATGTCGGTTTCCAACTTCTAACATACAGTGTAGAAGTTGTTAATATTGGCAGACACTTAAAATCATAAATGAAAGTCAGTTAATGGTGATAACCATATGGGGATCGTAGTCTCTCAGGCGGAACCATGCGGAACCTTTGTTATTATTTTTACCAAAATGAAGGATCAATCCTGATGTTTAAAACAGTAACAATTCAGTTGTAACAATTCATTTCAAATTCCGTCTTGTATTATCTATGTTCGATTTCAGACCTAAGCCATGTTTCATCAAAGAGTATACCCCTCCCTCACAAATCAACGGAAGTCTAGCCAGACGACGCAACGAGGTTATGATGCCGCCTGTCTGTAAGTACAGTATACTCTTTAACTGTATGCCTATCTGGAATTCCTGAACTCAGATAACCTCTTTAAATCAATCACTCATCACGAACTGCTTGATGCTATCTATGATGAGTATTTTTTTGTTTATTTACGAAAATGTTAATATGATTTTTAGAAAATGCTATTTTGAAAATTGTCATTATAGAAAATATTTATTTCTTGGTTTTGAATGGGAATTCGACGCTGAAATTGGAGATAACTTAGGAATTTTATTTTTGCTCTAGGCATGTTTTAATTCCGCTGAAACATTTAATTTAAAATGTATTATGTTCGTCTGACACTTTCAATATTTTCACTAAATTTTGTTAAACTTTATTGTCTGAAAATGCTTCTGAGTTTTGTAGGGTTAAATATCCGTAGAAACAGTGTTTTGTCAATTTCTAAAAGATGAGTTGTTGTACATTTTTTCTGAAATCATATTGCCGTTTCATCGGTATTCAAAATAAATAAATCCTGTTGCCATCAGGAAAAAAAGTCTTTTTTTGTATATGTGAAAATTAAAAAAGCTGCATTTCCCGAGAGAAAAATTATGCATACGTTTATATTTTTTCTCAAAAGCGGAGAACCCTGTGATTGTTGATCCCAACACAGACAGGCTCAACGGTACTGTTTACCTTCGACATTTTGCTCACATGTCACAGAAGTTTGTAAGTTTTATATTATTTACCTTGCGTTCGTATTGAAAGGGTAACGTTGTTTTATGTAAACACGACATGTTTTGAAAATACATATTTAGCATGTCATACTGTTAATTGTTTAATAGTTGAAATGCTAATTTTCAAGACATTTCTTCGCATAAGAAGATCGCAAAAGGAATATCAACTTTAATATATGTAACCTATTTATTTCTATACTCATTGGCAAATTTGTCTCTAGACCAATTGAGTTTTATAAACATAATGCTCAATAGAACAGAATTCAATCTTTATATTACATTCAGAGCAGATTTAAAAATGTTTTTTATATTTCTAAAATATCAGACTTATGACGTCATCACTAACTGTTACACGTCTTTTTTGTGAGATTATAAGCTGTTTTGTATAGATTACACCGTGAAAACAATATCACATACACGTTTGTGTAAATCAGAAACTAATGTGTTAATGGTACGATAACGGTAATATGTATTATCAATTTCTAGATATATACTTATAGAATGTTCACTTCCGTATTAAATTTGTACATATTATGGTATTATGTATTATCTGTTTCAAGATCTATATTTATAGAATGTTCGCGTCGCATTACATTGGTTCATTTTAAAACAAACACTATTATTGAAAATACCATGTTCATAATATAAAGTAGTGTTTTTTATCTATAATTTTTTTCTGTAGCTGTTAGATCATTGGAGCAAATTTAAAGAGTTTGATAAAAATGGCGACAGGACACTGGACGTGCAAGAGGTGAGTGGACACCGTTGTTAACCTTTCGATGCGTTTTTATGTATTTGAGTTCTTATGCAAATGGTATTATGTTTATGCATGATGATGAACTAAACGTTTTTCACTTTCCACAGGTTACTAAAATTTTGACGTCACTTGGCTGTGCGTTTACCCCTGGACAGATCGAGGTATGCATTTCTTAATCATATATGAACCTCTCCTAATTATTACAGCAAGTATGATAACAATATGATATGTTAATTATCCTTATACAAATGTATATATAATTATATTTTTTTACTTTGACTTAAGCAAAGGTAAAATAAGTTATAAATACCAAGCATATAGGTTGTCACATCAATAATACATATCAAAAACGTTTTAATACCCTGATACTTACTCTACTTAACGTAAAAGTTACAATACTTAATTAATCATGCATAGTTTTATGTAAATAGAGAATTAATACCAATGTGCTTAAGTTGGCGAAATCGTTTCCGCGCATCGACGACAATTAACAAGTCATTTACATCATGACGTACCTGCTTGACTTATAGGTAACATGTATGGATGCCGTTATCATATTTTATCTTTATCCTAATTTTGTGCCTCCAACCTGGCATGAAGACGCAAGAATAATATTACCTCCTATAGCAGCGATATTTACAGTATAGGAGCCTCAATATACATTTTTATCTAACAATGCAAAACTACCGTCCTTAAACTATTTCCATTTAATAACAAGGAAATGTATAAACATTATAAAGACTACGTGTGTTTTGATAAAAACAGGAATTGAAAACTTTAAATTTGAATAAGTTTTCAATTCCTGTTCGTGTTCGAAACAAACTTAGCCTTTATCATTCATACCATACTGATAATTCATCATATTCCGAATATAAATATTATAGTTTTCAACAATCCACAGAGCGCTATTTAATCATATCGTGTTACCCACTTGCACTCTGGTGCATTTCCACACCTACAGCGTTACACTTGATATGTAAAAAGTGTCAGGTACTTATCCCTACTTAAGGTAGATAACCGGAACTACTTCTAACTCACATCGATAACAGTTTTATAGTTTGTATTTCATACAGGAAGTCATGAATGACTGGAAGATACTAGAATATTATAAATCACTGCTTGTAGTAATAGTGCCATGACGTGTGTTTTATATAGGAAATCATGAATGAAGTAGATTGGACTTTATATTATATTTTACTATTTGTAGTAAATGTCCATACTAAGAGTGTCGTGACGTGTGTTTTATATAGGAAATCATGAATGAAGTAGATTGGAATTTATATTATATTTTACTATTTGTAGTAAATGTCCATACTAAGAGAGTCGTGACGTGTGTTTTATATAGGAAATCATGAATGAATTAGATTGGACTCTATATTATATTTTACTACTTGTAGTAAATGTCCATACTAAGAGTGTCGTGACGTGTGTTTTATATAGGAAATCACGAATGAAGTAGATCGGACTTTATATTATATTTTACTACTTTTAGTAAATATCAAGGCTAAAAATGTGGAAATGTAAGGATGTTGTGAATGAGAGGGGCTGATATACTACTGTAGGAAGTAAATGTCCATAATATGAGTACAAAAACGTGTGAATCTTACAGGAAGTAACGAACTGACTGGACTACATAGTATAAACTACTACTTGTAGTAACCCTTAATCTATATTATAAAGAGTGTCAAAACTTATTTTACATACAAGATGAATACATAATAGAACAAATTGACTGTAGAACATACCGGTTTTATGTACTGCCCGTAAATATCAAAACGAACCTCCTTTTTACTGTTAAAATGGAAAGTTTGGCGGTATGGAAATGCTTGTGTGTTCGTGTTGAGTGATGAAGAGCGAAAATATCAACAAGCGAGTATTTATTTCTGTATATCAAAGATTATCGCACTCCAAAGCTTGAGGAGTCATAACCTGAACATTTCCACACCCGAAAATTTTCACTTTTATAGTATATTGCTAAGAGTGTCACGAAGAATATTGTACACAAAGCCATAAAGGACACAAATTGACAGTATATTAAGTACTATTAGCAAATGTTCATTATAGTAAAACCTCGATATATTGCTGTTTCATTTGTTACCGCTCTTACCGCAAACATTCAATGTCTCTTTTTCTTCATTTTTTCTTAACAATTCCTGTATTTGATCTATTGCCAAATCCCTATATTATGTCAAAATTTGCTGGACAAATAATGTCAGTATACCGAGTTTTTAATGTACCTACCACCAACTTATACTAATAAATCACATCTCCAACACACACGCAGGCATACACTCATAGGGAGATATTAGCCAGGTGGCATAGGACTAGTAGTAAGCGCCTGATAAGGCAGCTCCTGCGAATTCCTCAAAATTGAATTGATTAATGTAAATGCTAAATGCTTTAATTGCATATCTTTGTACTGTAAAGCGCTTTAGAGTGACTTATGGTAGCTAGAAAGGGCGCTATATCAAATGCTGTATATTACTATTGTTGTATACAGGAGGCCATGAAGGAAGTAGACGTGGACAACTCTAACACACTCGACTTTTACGAGTACATGTTGGTGGTCGAAAAAGTTGTTCGGAGATCAGGTATGTGTATGAGACAAAGTCTTCATGTGTTCTTACGAGAAACGCACGTGACGATCGTGTTCACTTCAGGTGAATTAACTTCTTTGTCGTGACTTCAACGTCAAAATTATATTAAGACACAACTATTGACTTGGCCTGATGGAAACATAATGGTTAATGAACCCAATTATTTGAAATTTAACAGAGATGAAAGCGTAGCAAACCTTTTGTAATATTTGTATTTATGAAACATAATAATGACAGTGACACAAATACTCTACAAAAGCAATGTACAGAAGAAAACCCAACTAGAACGAGATATTTTTATGTAATAGAATACTGCACGATGAACTGTAGGAGGATATATGTTATACTGCGTAATTTCCAAGGCAGTATAATTTTCATGGTTTTCACGGTATATTGAATCAGTGCATTCAACGCTGCAGCAAACATCATTTTTCTGGCCAGGTAAAGCTACACACAAAACAATATCGATTAGTAAACTTAACATGTCGCAAAAACATAAGTGTATCCGGTATATCTCAAACAGTAAACTTAACATGTCGCAAAAACAAAAGAGTATCCGGTATATCTCAAACAGTAAACTTAACAGGTCGCAAAAACAAAAGTGTATCCGGTATATCTCAAACAGTAAACTTAACATGTCGCAACATCAAAAGTGTATCCGGTATATCTCAAACAGTAAACTTAACATGTCGCAAAAACAGAAGTGTATCCGGTATATCTCAAACATTAAACTTAACATGTCGCAACAACAAAAGTGTATCCGGTATATCTCAAACAGTAAACTTAACATGTCGCAAAAACAGAAGTGTATCCCGTATATCTCTTACAGTTTTATAATAAACGCATCATCTCTAGATCTTACTGATGCTTACAATAACATAAAATCAAGTGCAAATACTAACACATAAAACATTTAATTAAGTGTGTGTTATACCTTTTGTTATATTTAGGAGTTGTAATTAGTGTTTTCACGCAATGAGTAAGCCATGGCTATTGCGCTTATTTATTCTTATATTTTTTCTTTCTTTCGTAATTATTTTTATTATTCATTTTTGCAGGGAAAGCTCATTTGTACAAAAAAGGTCTGGCCAAAGAAAACAATGCCGAGGTTTCAAAAGCTTGTGTGGTACAATAATGTCCGTGCTAAACAGATCTATAGAAAATACAGAATGGGCTATACAACAACGTGCTATTGATTACCATAGTGATGAGTGCCAAAAGTATCTGGTTTCCTTGGGGGACAGTATAATGCTCTTGGGTAACCATACTGAATAGTGACTTAAGGAAACCAACATGGTTGCCCGCCCTCACGCCAGGATAATATTTCCTGGTTACTAAATGCAAAAATGTGTCGATGACACAATCAAGACAAAATGGATACGTTGCCAAAAGAAAAATGTTATCCAATTATATATCTACCACAGTTTATATTGACGCATTGAAATTGTGGAAACATTTGGTACAAATAAACATGTTAAGTCACGTCGGTTATAAATTGTTATGTGGTTACCATATGAAATGTGGTTACTATATGAAACATTGATACATAACATGTCCGGTTACCTTGGATACAAGATGTATTGGAACCGTCTTGTCTTCGTTGGTGAGTGGACAGTGTGGACACATACCAACATGCCTGGTTAAAATTTGATATGAGGATCCTAGGAAAGTGATGTGTCACTGAATCACGAAAAGTGGCACTTCTGCAACCTAAATGGTTGTCATGGCGACAGACATTAGAAAAATGACATTGGAAGAGTAGTGATCGAGAAATGGGTAACTAGTAAACACTAACCTATGTGAAACATTTCATGCAAGTGTGCGAGCCGTTTGACACAATCATTGTTTTATTATGTAAGAGACTTGAAATGTTGGAAAGGCTCGAACAACAAAACGTTGATTTACTCAAATATTGATGAGATTTTATGCCACCAAACCTATTCGTGGCACATATCATAACTCCTTTCATCAATTAATTATCATTTTACGTAATTCAAATTCGCAACATATCCACAACTCACTCAGATTTCATTGGCTTAATGAAATATTTCATGATTCTTAAGTGTGTATTTCTCTTACAAAAATATCTCAATCATACGCCGAAGTGCTAGTGAATATGTTTCCCCTTGTCATGTAACAATCATGTGAACATTGTTTATATTTTAATCCATATTAATGAATGTATGTACACGTATGATACATATTACAAATGAATGTATACGCTGAATATCTATAGAACGAATACCATCGGATTGTTTGCATAAGAAGATAATTTTGAACCCGAAACGTAGTAATTATATTTTTGTTATATAGCATGAATCTTTCCAGAAACGAAATGTTAAAAACATGTTTTATTATTATAGTGTTCTTTTGCTCTGTAAAACATATTTAATGTGCACTTACTATACTACAAAGAGCTGTAAAAGGAAGAAACCTACTGTTTAACCTTAAAAAACATCCATGCATAAACTATTAAAATGCTTAGTACAGAAAATATTACGGAACTATGTAATCTAAGGAAATTTTGCGTAGAGCCTTTGAAATTATGTCACATCTCTTGTCTATAAAATGAGAGAATTATATATTTATATAAGAGACTTGAAATGTTGNTATATATATATATATATAAGTGCATAACTTGAACTTGACTTATGTATGACATTGTATTGTGCATAATACGTCTGTTGTTATAATAAAAAAAATGATCTCGTAAATATACAATTGTGGGCAGATAAGTGGCTTGTTAAATTCAATCATATTGATCTTGATCACCTCATTGAAATTAACTTTAATAATGTAAGTATTGAATTTGTTGAAAACCATAAGCATCTGGGAGTATTCATTAATGCTAACTGTAAATGGACCTATCACATTGATAATATATGTCAAAAAAGTAGTTAAACAATTAAGTGTCCTCCGTAAATTGAAATATAACCTGAACCGACGTACGCTGAATAAAATCTATAGAACATTTATACTTCCAATTCTAGAATATTGTTGTGAACTTTGGAATGGTTGTTCTATTACTGATTCAGACAAATTAGAAAAATTACAACTCGAAGCTGGACATATTGTCACTGGTTTACCGTCGTTTACTAGTAGACAATCTATATATAATGAAACTGGATGGATTCTCTAGCCCATCGGAGATCCCGTGGAAAACTTCAATTATTTTTTTAATTCCACAATAATATAGCTCCTAACTATCTCAACACTCTACTCCCTTCCCTTGACGATAATTCTCACTATAATCTTCGAAACGTTGAAAACTACAACCTACCTAACAACAGACTTGAATTATCTAACGTATCCTTTTTTCCTTCTACTGTTAGACTGTGGAACCAGTTACCTACTAGTATACGACGCAGTGCCACGTTCTCATAATTTAGAAACGCCATTCAAGACGTAAACTTGCCGCTTGTACCAAATCTCTTTTTTATGGTGATAGGAAAAATAATATTTTGCATGCAAAATTAAGAAACCGTTCTAGTACGTTGAAAAGTGACCTGTTTCGTGTTAACCTTATTGATTACCAACGTTGTGTATGTGGCTCCTCTATTGAAGACACACACCATTTCTTTTTTACCTGTGATAAATATAACGGACAAAGATTTAAGCTTTATCGTGAACTGAATGAATACATGCCTCTTAATTTAAATCTACTTTTATTTGGAGATACATCTCTTTCGGAACAGGAAAACATAACGATATTCATGCATACTCAGCAATACATTCGTGACTCTAATAGATTCTAGCAACCCCCCACCCCCTCTCTTCCTCTCTCTCAATTGAACCATAATATCCACTCTCTCTAAGAGGCAGATACTATATGTCATACATTAATAATGATGAGGATGTATGTATTATAATTACAGACTAATATCCCCCGTCTCCCCCCTCTCCCTCCCCCCTCTTTTTCTCTCTTTGTCTCTCTCTTATAATTTCATTTTTTTAATCAAAGCATTTAAAAATGAAATAGTGTATATATGTATATTAATTCTGCCATCTTGTTGTACTATTGTAAATATATGCTTGTAATTTGCTGAGAAAGGGCTTAATATATGTTTGATAACTTGTGCCCAATTCATTTGCTTGGCAATAAAATATGTTTAAACTAAACGCAGTATCGCACATGATCATAAAAAATGGGAATTGGAACCTTCTAATTGAAAGCAGTTTGAAATGGCATTTGTTCAACTGATTATGCTAGTATGAGTATAATTACTTCGGCCAAACATTTTCCCTTTTGAAAAAAACATATCATGTTATCCTCGAGATTTTAAAATAAAGTAAGATTATAAAGCACTTTTTCCATGACAACCGTATTACTCACTTAAATGATGATGCATGATGTTAAATTGAAATACTAATTATTCACTTTGACGTAAGTTAAATAATGATAAAAAGGAGGGTGAACCAATGAAATGCATTTGTATAAGATTGCACAATTTGTTGTGAAAATGAATTTGTGGGATTACCCCATTGTGACGCAGACGACACAAGCAATTAACAGTTCACGCGCTGTTCAAACTACTTTCACTTATGTCATTATGGTTAACCTTCTGCTTTGTCATTGTGGCCTTCTTGTAAATGGCAGTATTGTTGGTGTTTGTGAATTAAAAACCAATTATTTGTATCCTCAATAATGATAATTGTAATTAGTTCAAATCAAATACTATCCCATTGTGACATGTAGTTGCGCTGCTCCTTCCAAAAGCGAAACAATCCGATTCATAGTTTTAAAATATGTTTATCGATTGTAATTTCATATATACATTTATATACAAAATTATATATATATCTAAAAACAAAAAATACTTGTGATGGTAAACAAATATAAAAACGAAAAACCAAACAAAATCTTAGCATCTGTAGCGCTTTCACATCTTCAGTGGATGTACTTATTTTGTCTATCATCACGTGAGGTGAAAACACTAGGCACCTGCTCTGAATTGTTTAATTATTTCTTCTTTTATGTATTATATATACAAAGGATTACATCTTTCCCGGTACATAAATGATATTATGAGCGATAACATGAGTAGAGGGTTTAAACAATATGCATGATAGACATTGGAAAAACTTTGAGTGAAACGGACATTTTATAAGTAATTTCCTTATCGTTGCTGATGATGCATTGCATATAACATGTATTGTATAGTACAATTCGAGCTGTCATATCCGGAAGATTGGTCATTGTTGACACAGACGACACTAGTCATTATTCAACCGTTTACGTCAATACAATTGATTTCCTCCTTCGTCATTCCAATATCACTGTTAGAGTACATAACGATAAATACCTCATAACGTTCATCTTTCAGTTAAGAATGAATACACTGAGTAAACAATGAACCTATTTAGGAGATTGTGCTATTCCTACTTATTCTGGTTATAAAATCATATTTGTATATTTATATTTTTAAAAACAAATTTGTGTTGTTATTTAATCAATAAATGTTGTATCGTTAAGGATGAGATGTATTCTTGTTTCACATCCTCGTGCTCAAACGGTATGGTAATAAATACATATATAGACACAGGAAACGTTGCTGGAAGAGCAAGTCAGTGGTATATGTTTGTTTAATGCTCGTGATGATCTTTCAGTTAGTCAGATGAATAGACTCATATTTCATTTTGCAAAATATACATAAAAGTGCATGGTCATTTCGATACGTAACCAGCACATCTAGTTGTTGACGTCACACAATTAGTAGCCTCCTGATTTAGCACCTGATTGTAAACGTTATGTCCGCCCAAATTAATTCGTTGACGTCATACAGATTCGGCTCTTATAAAGGAACGTACTATATACAGTTATTGTTCCCACTTGTATTGATTGTCATCTACGCCATGGAAACTTGTCAGGGACTGTGGTTACCGAGCGAACGTGTTGGTTGTTTTAATTTTTACTGTTATGATAAATATAGAACATCCCGGACAATGCACAGAATATCATATATACAAATAATTAAAAATGGAACTTGGTTGACTAACAAAGAAACATTGAACACAAATTAATAGATGCAGAACATGAGGACTTAAAGTATTTAAAACGAACTACTGAAAATATGAGAACTATTGATACAAATTTCGAAATAGTAATGGGGTCTGACATAAGTTCCTATTTTCGTGTCATTTTTGTTGATGAAACATGCTTCAACGTGTCAAAGACCTATTTAATGGGAACGTTGTTGAAATGATTTTAATCTCAAGAGCCACAAATCACCCATGACACATTTTGTAATAAAAATATTCTAGAAAAAACAAAGGTAACCACCGCCATGTTATCACACTAAACCTAACTCTTCTGGTTGTGGTCGACGTCACGGAAACTTTCAAGGACACGTCTCGGGATTATGGAGTGCGTGTCAGTCTAGACTTCAAACATGGCGTAATATGATACAAATAAACTGGACAAAAGATTGAGAGAACCATTGGATTTTAAATAGATAAATATAGAATATGGCAATTATTAAATGCCAGGTGCGTAGATAGGCTGTAAGCAATATCCATGCAAATTAAGTTTATCATTTAGTCATCCATGGGTGTGGGGTAGAAGGGAGGTTGGGAAGGGAAGGGACTGAGTCCGTTAAATTTATTCCTCGTTTTTTCTTCTTTTGAAGATTTTAGATGTCCTGTCAACTGCTTCTTTTGCTTAAATAAGAGTTCGTGCCTGAATGCAAACTACAAAATGTAAAGCAAATAGATTACCGAATACAGATAACTGCTAAATATAGAACAGGTGGATTACCGAGTACAGATTACATGTATTACTAAATATAGAGCAAGTAGATTACCGAATACAGATTACTGCTAAATATAGAACAGGTGGATTACCGAGTACAGATTATTACTAAATATAGAGCAAGTAGATTACCGAATACAGATTATTAATAAATATAGAGCAAGAAGATTACCGAATACAGATTATTACTAAATATAGAGCAAGTAAATTATCGAATACAGATTATTACTAAATATAGAACAGGTGGATTACCGAGTACAGATCACATGTATTACTAAATATAGAGCAAGTAGATTACCGAATACAGATTATTACTAAATATAGAGCAAGTAGATTACCGAATACAGATAACTATTAAATATAGAGCAGTTGAATTACCGGGTACAGATAACTACTAAATATAGAGCAGGTGAATTACCGGGTACACAAAACTATTAAATATAGAGCACGTGAATTACCGGGTACAGATAACTATTAAATATAGAGCACGTGAATTACCGTGTACAGGTAACTACTAAATATAGAGCAGGTGAATTATCGGGGACAGATAACTATTAAATATAGAGCAGGTGAATTACCGGGTACAGATAACCATTAAATATAGAGCATGTGAATTACCGGGGACAGATAACTACCAAATATAGAGCAGGTGAATTACCGGGTACAGATAACTACGAAATATAGAGCAGGTGAATTACCGGGTACAGATAACTATTAAATATAGAGCATGTGAATTACCGGGTACAGATAACTACCAAATATAGAGCAGGTGAATTACCGGGTACATGTAACTACTAAATACAGAGAACGTGAATTACCGGGTACAGATAACAACTAAATATAGAGCAGGTGAATTACCGGGTACATATAACTTTTAATTATAGAGCACGTGAATTACCGGGTACAGATAACTACTAAATATAGAGCAGGTGAATTACCGAGTACCGATAACTATTAAATATAGAACAGGTGATTTACCGGGTACAGATAACTACTAAATATAGAGCAGGTGAATTACCGGGTACAGATAACTACTAAATACAGAGCACGTGAATTACCGGGTACCGATAACTATTAAATATAGAGCAGGTGAATTATAGAGTACAAATTACTACTAACATTGAACATTGGTTACCAAAAGGAAGGAATAAAGAATGAAAAAAGGAAAGAATAAAGAATGAGACATTGAGATGATACGATTACAGTCATCAAGTTGCATATGTATTATTGACCTTATTATTTTTTTCTATTTTAAATGTAGGTTCGAACTATATGGAAAATATTTCCATTAACCTCATCAGAAATGTATTGAGAACCGTAAAGAACATATTACTTGCTTATGCAATTACACACATTTGTGCCTGTCTGACGTTTCTGATAACATGAGTTTATTGTACATGTGGGTGTTTTTTACAAAGATTTAAGTCCGAGTGAAATATATCCATTCGGGCAATACTGAAACGAATGGAATCAGAGGCGTCAGATGAATACGAATGTTTGGTTTTGCTTTTATTACATGTATCACCTCTGATCATTCTGTAAAGCAATCTCACCAATAACTCGTATAAATTATCAATTTGTTTTCCGAAAACGTGAACCGAACAAAAATGGTGGACAAGACAATGACGAAAACGGACTAATGACATCACCTTTCCATAATTTAAAAGTTTTGTTTCGGTTCGTCTATTTGAGCAACGGGTAATAACCGATGAGTTTCGGGATCGTAAAACACAGTTTGAAGTAAGGAACATTGTAATGCATGGCATAATAACTGACCGTATCTCTATAACAAGATTTACGAGGTATAACTTTTTATACAGGTTTAACTTTGGTCTGGGAAATACTGCATACAATATACAATAAATAGAACACGGGAATTGATGAATACAAAATACTTAAAATTGAACTTAAGAATTATTGAATACAAAACCATGCATTATATTATTCACCGATGCCATCATGGATAATCTCTATACGGAACACACACTCTTCTGCTTTGTAAGAAGTCGCGTTTCGGGCACATACCTGTATTGCGTGGCTTCGAAGTGTAGTTACCTCTGTGTTTATATCTGTTTATTTTTTTACCCTTTTTTAATCCTAGAAATGTGAGTGAACCCATGCTTATTCTAACGATGACGATCTCCTCGACAAGAAGTGCCTCGCTCTCCAGTATTCTCCCGCAGATATCGGAGCCGGGTTTTATAACTTCGATCCCATATCGCTTTATATTATGTTATTTACTTCTGATTCAAAACATTTCATGTCAAACCAAATCCACATATGTAGTACACTATCTAAATATTCTAAAGTGGCAACATAATTTAAACCAATCTAAACTCACCCTGAAAAGAAATAAAAATAAAAAAACGTAATGTTCCGTTTTAGGATGGGTTCTGAGTTGCGAGAAATATCTGATATTTCATTAATCTTCTTGCCCAGAAGGATCTCTTTAGTTATGAATTATATGCTTTTCATATTTTACCAGAGTTTTGGGCCACTTCAAAAGGAATTGGAAAGAGGGGTCTCTTTGTTAACTCTTTTTCGCATTTTGAAGCTGAGTTTCCGTCACTTTATCGTGATTTTAATTGTTGTTAACTATGTTTCCAGTTTAGAATAGCAATATGACAGCAAAACCTAGATTTCTGTCTCCAATTATTTGCGCTGAAGAAAAATAGGTTGTACGAGAGATAAGGGTACTAATAAATGGTCAAGAAGATATCGCCTTTTCTGAAATGAACTGCTGTAAATAAACACAGAGGTACCCACCCTTTGACATGGTGTGTTTACATCTCACCAAGCAAAATAGGTGAGATCCCGCACTGCAACTTCTTTTAGAACAGTGCGTTCTGCGAGAGGGACTAAAATGACCATTGATTTCAGTTTTAATCGAACGGAGCCCAGCGATTGTCTAGCTCTTACTGACTGTAAAACGTATGTGAGTGACACATTTTGTAATAGAATAGACAAGAAAAGCAACGGAAATCACCATCAAGATACCACGGTCGGATTAACAAAAACTTGGCAAAGCCTCGTTCTAAACTTAAATCTAACGCTTTGTCTGATATGTCGCTGTCTACATACATTTAGCACACAAGTTTCACAAGTTTTCACAATTTTTTATTTCACTCAGCCACACTTTTGTGTGGTACAAGAGGTCACATTTATACAAATACAACATCTTATTCTGTATAACTTATGATATAACAGGATTAACAGCATAATTCATATTTTCAATGTTGTTTCTAGAAATCTACAAACTTTTTTAAGGAGAACAGTGTTGCAAATTTGAAACATTCCTTTCATTTTCACGATATTCTGATAATTATCGTAAAACTTAGGTATATATTTTTGCCTCAGTTCCGTAATCTGACTGCTATTACAAATAAATACATAATGGAATTGGTCGCCAACATCGATGTTACAGAGAGGACATATTCTATTTTCCCTTGGGACACCTGTCCATCTTCCTGTTTCGATAGGGAGTTTCGAATTTGATGTTCTGAATTTAGACATTATTTCCCGATCTTTTTTCCCAGGCCGTTTCAAATATTCTTCTAAGCCAAAAACTTTCTTAAAAACAGAAAAGGTATTCCCTCTGGACGATATTGTGACGTCATAATTCCATTTCTGAATAAATTGATCCTGTAACTTAGATTTAAGGGTATTTTTCAGTAGCGGCTTGCTTACAGTACATGTTTCTTGAAATATCCATACATAGTTCATTCCCGAGTTACCTAGCATTTCTTTAATATTTTGCAACCATTTAAACTTAATGACGTTATTTTCGTGTAACTTTTACATGCTATTGTAAGAAGTGATCCTTTGCACTAGTCATCTCTAAGGGGATATAGCCTCATACACGTACATAATGACTAACATAGTGACATGACGTCATATGAATATAAAAAGGAACAATAAGTTGCGTCATGGGATCAATAAGTATGGATATCACGATCGGATTTCGACAGGAAATACCACGCCCAACTCACGAAAGTACGGATATTATTAATAATGTTGACCAATATTTTGTATCAAACCATTGATAGAAGGGAGGGGGGGGGGGTAAGTCAGAGAAACCCTCGGACTGATTTCTTGTTTTTCTAACTCTCGTCTTGACGCAACCCTTGGGTCGGACAAACAAGGAAATTTCACTCGGATTTAGATTTCTCAGTCACACCTTTAAAGTGAGGATAAAGTCTTAAATATGAAATTCGGATCAAGAATGGATCATGTTGTTAAACCACTTATCCATAACTCGTGAATCGTACATCGAAGCTAGTACGGTGTGTATGAATCAACTGTGAAATACACCGTTGTTCAAACAAATATAACAGATCTATTTATTAAATCCTCGGACTGATTTCTTGTTTTTCTGACTCTCGTCTTGACGCAACCCTTGGGTCAGACAAACAATGAAATTTCACTCGGATTCAGATTTCTCAGTCACACCTTTAAAGTGAGGATAAAGTCTTAAATATGAAATTCTGATCAAGAATGGATCATGTTGTTAAACCACTTATCCATAACTCGTGAATCGTACATCAAAGCTAGTACGGTGTGTATGAATCAACTGTGAAATACACCGTTGTTCAAACAAATATAACAGATC
Organism: Mizuhopecten yessoensis; assembly: GCF_002113885.1. Taxonomy (NCBI): domain Eukaryota; kingdom Metazoa; phylum Mollusca; class Bivalvia; order Pectinida; family Pectinidae; genus Mizuhopecten; species Mizuhopecten yessoensis. The sequence goes on along the minus strand of NW_018408746.1, from coordinate 217,105 downwards.
TATTTATTAAATATCAAAATGACACAAATTTCGACACAATCACTTAGGTCCTATTGTAAAGTTAGCAGGAACAACATCATGATTTTTTCACGGATTTGCATTCATGTTAAAAAGATGCAGCTTAATACAAACATTTATGTTCTTATCATCAAGAAAAGTATATTTCATCTTTCTGGATGACTTCTTTCTATTTATTGTAAATTTTAAACAAATGGAAGAACAGTCATTTTAGCCGTATATTGTCTACGTCACCTGTTGCGTTCGGCGATAAACACGGAAACATCGAAAAATATCCATGTGTAATTGTATATAACAACTTTTGGTCGGTTGGTTTTGTAAGGTATGTACAATTGATACGTTAACATTTCCAGGAAAATCTGTGATATTTTAAAACGCGCTTATCAGAACAGGATGTCCCTTGGTCTAAATGAAACAAACTAAATAACCAAATACATAAAGAGATATGGCGGGTTGCTATGCCTATTTCCCCAAAGTTATGTTACGCTAGTGCGCGCATCCAACCGTGCACTGTTATGACGCGTCCTCAGGTATTTTTATATAGGTAGCAATATCGGAATCCCGTGTCTAAGAATAGATTATTGTAAACAGACCACATATTTGGTATTTCGGCATTATTTGTTGGTGTTTAAACACTTGATATAATTACTATTGCCAGTTGGAGGGTAAAACAATTCATAAATTTCATCAAAAATAGTCTTACCTACAAAGCGTAGCTGTACTGTACACGTGTACAGGGATTTGTTGACATGCTTCGATAGAAAATAGTAAAGAAATTATTACTAAAAAAACTGATAAATCAATAGGTATGTTATTAAAATGAAAACAAAATTTTCCATCGATTTAAAAAACCCACTATTGCCTTATTAAGGAAAATGATCACATGCCTAAATATTTAAAAAAAAATAATAACTGAAGGAGGATTCGAACCTGCACCGTTTATTTTCTAGTCGCAAGTAAACTGCGTTACACATTCGGCTACATAGAACATATGCTATCGGCAATTACAAACTTATTTAAGCCGAGAAACACCGGTCGCAGTTTAGAGAAACTTGAGCACCCTTGTTTTTCATTATTTTGAGCACTTTCCCAAAGGAAGACCACTTTTCCGTAATACGATTTGTTTTTCCCCCGTTTTCATAAATGCCGACTTAGGGAAATACGGGCAGTTTTCCGCCATACCTCTTTATCAAATATCATTTTTACATAAATTTCGATAGAATCACTCATTGTAAACACAGCAGGAACAAACCCGTGACGTCACAAATTTATTGGTCGGCAAAATTGTTTGAATTTTTAGCCTTTGAAATCTTCTCCTATCTTGATATTCTCAAAAATGTGTAATTGTGCATGTTTTGTTCAGAAGAATCTGAAATTGGTATAAATTTTATGAAACCTATTAAATATTGCTTTATGAATATCATACATACTTGGAACTCGCTTGAGATCCCACATGATTAGTTTCCCTTCCCTGTACTGGATTTAGTAAACTTTAACTTTTCATTTTTCAATGTGAATCTCTATCAAACAGAAACCTTTGCGAAACAAGTTTTCATGAATTTCATACGAAATAGAAAGGACATTTGGATCTATTAATCGTTTTTATTACCGAGAATCTGTGCGTGTATTCTCGAAAACTTTTTCAAAATGCATGTTACATTTTTCTCTGACCATATCTTAATGCCATGATGTGATGTTAATTCTAACACGATTCGTTTGCAACGCGTGTTTTGATTGGATACGGACCATGTTATAATCTGCGATAGAATCATGATCAATCGTGTTAAGCAATGTTTCTAAACATATTAGCGTAGTATATTTGTTAAGGTGTGTTAGAATGGGGATAGTACGTTGTTTTTCGTGTCTATACTGGCGCTTAGAACATAAAATTTGGTTTAAACTCTCGACCTCTCGGTCTCGAGTTCAAACCAAAATTTCATGTTCTAATCGCCAGTATAGCCACTCAAAACAACGTACTATCCCCTAAATCTATTGTCTTAATTCTGACGTCATTTCAAAAGTACATTGTAATATTACGAGGTGATACACAATTCACAAGGCCTATACGACAAACACGACATGCAGGCCATAAGGCAAAATACAGTTGTTTGATTGATTGATTGATTGATTGGTTTTACGTCCGTTTCACTACCGGTTATCCAGCAGACGAAGAAAAGACGGGAAAATGAGAAAAAATGCAGTTCGAAAGGGTATGTTTAAGAGTACTACACAGGTATGTGCACCCCTGCAGGTGGGGGATCGGGAAAATAATACACCTGCTGTAACCCACTGCATGTATCGTAGGAGGCGACTAATACGGGAACCCCCTGCAGAATTGGGGATTATCATTTGCTTTGGTGTCCTCTAATTGGGGACACAAAAGCGACCATAATAAATCTGCTGCGTCCATTGCAATATTTGGTATCTTTATTTTTCTTTCTACTTCTTACTACCTTTTATTTCCTTACGCCTTGCTTGGCAACACCTCATTTTTGGCTTGACTGTTGAGCGTTCGCCCAGGTGAGGAAGGCAGTGGGTTCTGTCCCAAGGCCGGGACATACCAACGTCCTTAAAAATGGAAGTATTATTCCCTGCTTAACGTTCAGCATTAATGGAAATGGTAACAACTGGTTCATCCGTTGTCAGTATAATGTGACCGGGCGGAATGCTGTGCTTGGTGAATCAGGCATAGTATTTCAGTGAGATAGCACTATAAAGTCGGCATCAGATTCGCGCTATCACAAGGAGGCAAGCACAACAACATACCCTGTCTCCTGCATACTCACACGCAAGCACGCATACACTATACACATGGAGGCACGTCCTTAAATTACCTAATCTGTTAATAGGGCGTGAAACAAAATTAAAACAAACCAAACCATACACAGGTATGTGACACCCGTCGTGGTCACAGGGACCCGATAATTTGTTACAATTAGTATATTTGTATATAAACTGATGTGTAGAGAGTATATTAGTAAACGTTTTTAGGGGTTTAGATGATCAACTCCCCCCCCCCCCCCCCCNCTCCCCGTGCCCCTCCCCCTGCCTCGCCACCACCACCACCAAATGATGGTTAGTAATAAGGTGACATTTCCCGTTGAGTTGGTCTAGACCTCTGTAATGTCGTATATAACTTTGGACCTAAATACATCAGTTTAGATACCGAAAATACCCAATTGTCGGGTCCCTGTGATCGTGATATCCACCTTTAAATCCATTCACATCGTTACGTTAACGCGTGTTAAATATGTGAATAATTTCCGTGTGACATTTCTGTTTACTGTCGTACAAGGCAGGTACATGCATGACACACATGCAAGTTTTCTTTAAAATGCAAATCTGACACTTAACTTCAAGTATACCTGTACGAAACGTGTAAAATGAAAGTGATAGTTGTATCAATCACTAGATGATATTTAAACACCATGTAGATATTAGCCGATTCATATATATACAAATTAATAATAAAAATGAAAGTGATAGTTGTATCAAGCACTAGATTTTGTTTAAACACCATTTAGATATTAGTCTATTCATATACGGATTCGTATTCAGTATCAATAAATATACCCATTAATTGTGTCTAAAATGGGGAAATAAAACAAGATCACTTCTCCCATCATGGACTTCAGTGGGTCTAAGAAAATCAACATCACATGTTGTACATGCATGTTCCATGTTTATACATGTAATAGGTAAAGTATGCATTGTTGACCGAGACCAGATAATTTCTACCGTCTATATATAGATAATCCACTTCTTCTTCCCACACAGTCAGGTTTTCATTGGCTACTTCAAATCTGATTTTAGGAAATAGTGGGTATTTTGTACTGGTTCATTCTAATTCACGGATTTCGTAGCTTGTCTGAAAGAAACATCCGGAACAAGACGTCGACGTCAGAAAACCCGGAATAAAACCCCGATAAAAGTCCATATATTGTTACGGAGTTGTTACATAATTCTTTACACATAACTGATATAATACTATACCTGCGAACCTAAGAGAGATTTTTCAGTGGCAGTGAGCACATACGGTAAGGAACAATTTAAATCATTGAGAGAGAGAAAAGAAGAAAATACACTTTTTATATTTAACTGTTCTAAAGCATGAAGCATGAAGATCGTGTATCTGTTAGTATAATAGTTCCCATTAGTATAATTGTAAGAAAAATGAATCATGGCTATATTAAAAAATTCGCGGAAAAGTATTTCTAATATAGCCAGAGTTATCTCCCTTCTACTGTTGTTAATGTTATTTGTCACCAACATCCGTGGTTGTTTTCGGTTTGGCTTTTTCTTTTGCCCTTTTTCGTCGGTCCGTCCGTTCGACGTGTTAGTTAGACAGTTCATTTAGCCCTATTACTATAACATTACAAGTACAATCATCACCATTTGTTTACGTCTATAAATCTTGAGGATTACTATACCAATATATATGAAATTTACGTTACTGAGACAGTATTTCCCGCTTCACTGGATTTTATTTTGCATTTAGCTCAATTTCTTCAGTTAGACAGTAGTTTATCTCTATTTCAATCAAAATGCGAGCGGGGGGTCCATGTATGTCCATAAAACTGATTTTCTCTGAGTTCACAATGCTTTGAATACCAAATTCAATATCCAACACGTCTTTTTTGGGAAACAGGTTGGGGAAGGTGTTTTGATGAGTGGGCTGGGTGGGGGTTCGAAACACAAGAGAAACTTTTGAATTTGTAGGAACTGTGAACCTTCCTTAGCTTTTTAATGCGATTGCAAGTTAATATTTTTGTCTATGTCTTTTTATCGTTATTTTAAATATTATTTATATCAAAGGATGTTGCCAAATCTATAACTCACCACTAGATGGAAAACCAAAGATAAACTCATTTTTAAAGAAAAAAAATCGCAATTATTGTTTATGATTAGAAATACAATGTTTTATTACTCGGCTAATCTACTTTGTATAAGTAGAGACTGCAATATATGTATGGAAAATTCATATCTACTAATGAAGCAGTATTTATTTATCTATTATTATTTATTGAAATATATATAACTGATGAACATAAGGGGAAATATTTCAGTATACTGGACGACATTTTATTGAATATGCTGACAACTGTTCCGTGAACCGGAAGTAGTCTGATTAGATATTTATTAGGGGTGTCACAATACGCCAAGAGCGTATCACCATATATTGCAATACAGAATGAATATATTGCGATACATTTCCCGATATATTCCGTCTTTGCGTATTGCAGAGTTATCTTCTCTTGTGAGCAGGTATTGATTGTTACGTCATTTGTTTGTGAGAATAACGTCATCAATTTTTGAGAAAACGACGTAATTTTCTCACACAAACCAGGGCCGTAACAATCAATACCTGCTCAAAAGAGAATATAACTCTGCAATACGCAAAGACGGACTTATTATAGGAAGATGTACATGTGCTCCATTTGATAATAAGTTGCTGTCAGAATGTTATCAAACTTAATCATATAATATGGATTACATAGATTTAAGATTTTTGTCGAACCAACCATCGATTACATTTGAACTATTAAAATCCTGCTTTATGCTTATTGACGGCATATCTGTTAGAATTTGTAGTAATTTGCAAAGTAAAAACACCAAGCAGATACATAAAAAAAATATGCTTTGGACAAATATGTCGATACAGCAATATTTCATGTCTGTATTGTGGTACGATACGATATACCCGTGTATTGCGATATACCTGTTTTCCGATATATTGTGATAGCCCTAATATTTATATTTATCCGGATATTTGCAAAAAACGTTTAAGCCCGCTCTGCCTTCAATTTCCCAGTAACTTCCTGTTAAAATAATAACATAAGATCAGAGTTACACTGTATTTGATAAAACTTGATGATACATGTATGTGAAACTAAAAAGTTAGCAGGGTGTTATTTTTTTCACTGAACGCGTAGCTGCACTCTAAGATCTACGATGCCATATCTTTTGGCTGCAGATTGGTTCTGATATTATAAAAAAAATACTTTTAATATGTACCCTAGATTCCGAATTCGTAATACGACTTGTTGGCAGTCCTTTATCCTCGATATCCAGGGGTTACGCTCAGAGAGCGAAAGTGAGCGTAACGCCTGGATATCGAGGAAGGCAGTCGTTATGAAACACACTTTCTCCCACAACCGCTGTAGGTTTCCTCACTCATGACTCATTTGACTCATCCACTAGTGGGTGACACCCTGGACGTGATTTCATTGGTCAATCTTTGATTTATGACGTTACCTTACGATGTTTTTCGACGCCATTTTCTATTGTTACGTCATGCTCCATGGCAATTGTTTCCCCCATCGGAAACACACATGATGAATTTTCCAAGGAAAAATGTGTTTTTTCAGATAAAAGACGAACGTTATGGAGAAACAGGTCTCCAAACTCGTGATGATCAGTTATCACGTGTATCTAAATCTCGTTAATTAATATTCAAATTGTAAAAGAGACTCGGTAAACCTCGTGTCCTTGAGTTAACTTTGGAGAACCTCTATTTATAAAGACTTCAAAACAATTTACTACATTACCCATAATTTTTGGCAAATTGAGTAAACCTTACATGAAAATTGTTAGTTAGACCCTCTATTTGTCACATATTCAATATGTACAAATGTAAATTTGATAATATCGTGATTGGAAAATGAAAGGAATTAATCATATAAATAATGTTAATTATATCTTCTGCAAAACAACATCCATGATTATCCCGTCCTTATATTAAATTTGAATACGGAATGTTGAACCTAACAATAATGTCGACAAAATAACTTCAAGTAACTGCTTGAGTAGTAGATCTTGTGTTGTAAAACACTGTATTGCGCGACAAGAAAAGTGGCTGTATCGCTATATCATGGATGAAAGATATGGTCATACAGATAATAAGTATATAGGTGTACCAGGGCCCGTATTCATGAAACCGTTCTCTTGCTCAGACATGGATTCTGTGCTCAAACCAGCTTTCTTGAAAGTCGCTTAAATCATGTCAAACGATCAAATGTAAATATCATAAAAAAAATCGGCTTTCAGTCTCTTCAATGCTTTTCTAAATCATGGACAAAATAAGATTTTATTATTAATTCATCAACGGAATAAGAAATTAGGCTTGAGCACAAATTCCATGCATGAGCACGAGAACGGTTTCATGAATACGGGCCCAGGTTTAGTATCGGAGAAATGTGGATTTCTGTATTGAATGACTTCGTGCTAGAGTCTCTAGTATGGCATCTATCTTAATATTTCTACATAAATGTAAATAGTCTGATAAATTGAAATTAAAAAAAAGAATAAGTATCAGTTTCTAGTTGGTTTTCTAATTGTCATTATATTATACTTGTAAAAATTGTTAAAAAGAGTGTGAATCATGGAAATAACAAGTTGTTCAAACTTGATAAATATCGAACTTAATAATAACTTTTACTCTAAAATATACTTTACTTTTCAAAATACATTTAACCTAGTGAAAAATATATATAAAAAAGAGATGAAGTAGATTAAGATGTGATGTCAGTTAAACTCCTTCCCCTCCCCCCCCTCCCTCTTCCCCTCTCGCACTGATAGCAATTTAAATAATTCCCTAATCTCTCCTCACTATCGCCACCCCTCCTCCTTAAAGATAGCTTCCCACTGGTTTAAAGCGTTATTTCAACAATAGGAAAGACGTTTTACAGAGTTATGGTTGGTTTCCCTTATACAAGGGATTTCTAATGGAGTACAATTAATACCATCAGTGAAATCAAATTCAAAATATAAGTGTCTGTTTAATAATCAACTTTTGGCACTTACCTATAGCCATGTGTAAATAGAAAACAATTTCGGTCTAATATCTTTTATCTCTCGCGCTATTTATTTATTCATTGTCTTATAGTTGAAATTATTGTCAAAAACGACACGGATGAATCAATTTTGTAATCAATCAGAAAAAAACATTCGGGAATTCCCGTCATAATCAAATTTGACGTCACGTCATGACAAGTTACCGGTGACTTTAAAAGCAAGACAGAAAGACACGAACAGTTTCCGATAGGAAAATATTCATATTAAATACAACATATGATGGGTAGGTTTACCTGTGGACGGTATATATGTAGATATTAGCCTTATCGTCTTCAATTCCTTGCCTGCATGTTTGTCACGTACTGTATAGTTACATAATGTTACCGGGAAAACTATGAAATGAGCACTGGTCATAACAGGACGTCCTTTTGTTCTGGTGTGACTAACACTTCAATAGTACACAGAAATAAACACTAAAAGACTATAAATAGGCAAGGAAAAAAAGCTAAGCTGATCTTCGTTCCTTCCGTTTTAAATGGATTTGTGGATTGCAAATTTATTCGACAGTACCACTGAAAGAATGTGTAAAAGCCTTGCCCAAGTCCGAACGTGTTTTAGAGGTAGAAGAGGGAGGAGGAGGGGAGGAGGAGGAGGGGAGGAGTGCAGTTAATTCAATGACTTCCGAATAAATATCTTTCGTCAATGATTGTGGTATTTTAAATATCAACGTGTCTAATCTAATGAAGATGAATTTACAAATGAGAAAGTATTTAACAGACACATTTTGTTGATTTAGCATTGATTGGCCCAGGATGGATAATTGAGGTTACTAGTAAAACGTGGTTTCTACAGTAGTCATATTTAAGACAAATAGGTTTCTCATCGACAATTTGTATAAACTAGAAAAACGTGACCACTATACTAGGTTTTCACAAAAATCGTTTTATATCGACCACAGTGCTTCAGCCACTCTATAGATACACAGCATTTGACGACGAAACATGTCATGATACACATTTATACAAATAACCGAAAGACAGTTCAGTGCCTGCCATTCAATTGTTTATTTAAAGAAAAAATAAGAAACAGTTTGAAGTACAAAAGTGTGACCATATTGACCACAAAATGATTCCGGAAGTATAGAAGTCTATACAAATTTATCTTATTAAGGAACCTCGTACCACTGTTAAAAACTATAACGACGCTTTGGAACTTTTTTTGCGGGCATAGCTATAACTTTGATAAATCACTTCTGAAAAGAAAACCATACCTTGCAGGACTTTTATACTAAAGATGAAATAAACAAAACATAACCTACAGTGTTCTGAGTGTAAAATTCAGCTTTGCTCTACTGGAATTCGAACCCATGGCCCGTATTCATGAAACCGTTCTCATGCTCAAGTATGGATTCTGTGCTCTCTAAGACATACAGTAGTACAGTAAAATAACAGATTGTTATACTATCGCTCTAACCGATTGAGTTACCTGTCGACGGAAGTGTCTTTGGGCTTTTTAATTGCAAATATAAAGAAACTAAAAAAAAACTACACTGAAAAAGAGCATATCCGAGCGTAGCAATTCTATTTCCCCCCAGTGCTCACCGCAACATAAGTGGATAAAACAATATACATATGCTTCGGAAATGTTAGACTCGCCATTGGCAATATTGTTTAATATTTAAGAAATGTTGTGTATCAAAATATGTTGATATCGGACGTAGCCCCAGAACAAAATTAAAAGTTTAATTTTCACTCTATTGCAATCGACAGATTTTCGCTATATATTGAGGTAAAATCATGTTCTCAACTGCTCCTATACATTATACTAGGAAATGCCTCAAAACCTGTCAATCTGCCAATATTTGAGGTCGAGCGCCTGCGCCCTTTATAAAAGTCCGTTCTTCGTATGCTTATATTTTCTCTCATGAAATATGCGAAAAAAAGTTATATAATAAGTATATAATACAGTACATGAAAAAACGAAAAGTGGAATTTATCAACTTTTTAAATGTAACCATGCTAATGATTAAACAAATGTGCTCATATTTTTTGCAATATGTAACGCCAATCTACTAAAGTAAAAACATATATAATATATATATATTGTCTATGATATTCCCAACCAGAGACGTATACATCTGAAAGCCAGTAGGTCCAGTACATGTACGTCTCTGTCCCAACGTTTTGTAGATACACGCCAACTTATTATTTCTAATATCTTTTACAGCCTAGAATGATAGGGGAAGAGTGAGTGTCTCGTAAGTCTAATATAGTAGACTGGATGTAAGGGTGGGTGAGCAGACATATTTTAGTGGTTGTAATACTTGTACCTTTATAATAAAGTAATTTGAATCAATATTTTTGGATTCTTGTCATATACCGATTAATGTTATTGTAAGCCTAGTCAGGATGTGAGTTAAGTTAAGAGGTTATGATAACAAACGGCAGACAAAAAAATCGTGATGTTTACGTGTGTATTGTACACACTGTTTACTCCAAAAATGTAAACAAAACCGCATGGTTCCCTTCGGATCAAGTCTAACTGTATGAATGCATGATAAAATCCGATGTAACTCGAGGAAATGTCAAGCTGGTATATCCCAGAATGCAATGCTTTAATTTCCTCTAAAATATTCAAAATGGCTGATTGATACTTGAGGTAACGAGCGTAATTTAATTTTGTATTATTTTTGGCTTACATTTTGTTTGATATGCATTTATTTATAACAGCATGTAACTGCAATGATGTCATCTTTACATGCAGTTATAGCACAATACTGTACAATATTGCTTTGTCTTATACTAAGGTTTTTAAGTGCACTCTGCTGTTGACACGTTGAGCGACTTTTCGCTATAATTTATAAAAGCTTTTATTAATTTTCACATCGTCGTCTATTGCTATTTATCCTGCATGCTTTTTGTGACAGGTTTTCTTTTAAATGCAGTCAGAATACGTATCATTAGAGCTGTCTGTTGGTTTTAATATATGCAAATGTCCTCGGATAGTCTGCTATAAATCGACATATGTGGTCTTATTTACGGGTGATCTGTCATCATTTTCTTTTAAGATTTTCTTTTGCGGGACCTCTTAAATCTAAGAAATATGCAACGATTTTATTCAGAGATAACTCCAAAAAATTATTGTGTCATTTGGCAGTTTAAGAAAAAATATGCTGTCGTCAAAATAGGTTATCTTGTCTGTTGTGATTAATAATTACTGAAATCACGATATATTTTTTTATCAATTTTAAGATTTGTTTACTTTTCATATTGTTTATTATTGAGGAAAAGTGTTTTGTCAGAGGTTTTAGAATGGTTACAACAATAGAATGATCTGTACAGGAACACATGTGTGGATGTAAACAGTATATAGAATAATCACGTATGCTCATGAATGGAGGGATTTTTCGAGGTGGTGTATTGATTATTTTAGCCTGACTATGTGACGGTCCCATACAACACTAGAATCAGCTGCTGAGTATTACAGTAATAGATTGCCTGCATAATTGCGTGGGAGAGGCTGGTGTTGTACAATGGATGGATATTATTTTGCTAAAGATTTGTTGTATGTCTACCTACAATTTTCATCACAAATGAATTGAGATTTTTGTAAAAGTTTGAGATGTACAACTGAGGTATATTTGTGTAGATGATAAATTACAAAGCTAAGAATCTAACCAGTCACTACCATGGTTATAAGGTAAGTACAGGTTGTACCATATGGTCGTGTTTTACAACACTTGTTTCATGCAATAATGAAGTTTTTTTGCTTAATTCTTGTACATATATTTGTGTGTCTGAAATATTTTACATTTTCCATAACATCTGTTTACTTTAATTCATTATATTATATCAGATCATATATATATGTGTACCTTTGCTATATTGATAATTACATCAATCAGTGAATAAGTATATGAAAATTATTCTTCAATATATCATTTATTGATTTAAATTTGTATTATTTATTGTACCTACTGTATATATGGTACTTAAAGACAAATCTATGTATTATGCATTTTTGACATATTAATGAACATATCCATACTGAATCAGCCATCATGCAGTCTGCCAATCAAATTTTAATTGGAAATTAATTATGTTAATAATTGAATTTCCAGTAGTATAAACATTGTATTTTAAATCAAGTTTTCATAAAAAAAAAAAAAATCGGTGCTTGTAGCATTTCACAGAAATTTGCTGAATTGCATTTTTGATATGTCTGCTGGACTATAAATTCAAAGAAATGTCTGACAGAAACGTCTTCGGTAATGATAATAAAATATATATTTTATGTTAATATTTTATGTTTATACTGGTGAAACAGATTTGTAGATAACTAAATCACTGAAAGGGACTGAGATGTTGACTTATTAGGTACTCTACAACTGATAAGCGTATTTACAAACATCACTTCCACAAAGGCTGACTGACCTAGTAAATGCCTGACTGGCCTGACAGGGTTTCTTGTGCTGTAGATAATACTGTTTATATACATGTATGTAAACCAGAGCAATGAGAGCATGGTATTATTTCTGATGGCCACACTTGTGTATCTTAATATAATAACACTGGGTCTCCGAGTGCATGTGACCGTATTATTATACACAATACAAAGTCTATATATTTAATCTAGTCATTCTCCTTAATTGTTGCATTATGCACATATCCTTTGAAAAATAATACCTGGTTACTTCTTCACTTCATGAAGAGGAAATTTCTGTATTTGATATTATATTATAGATACCACATAGTGTTTCGTTCATTGATAGTCAGAACTTTAATATATATATAATTGTTTTTTTTCAGTGACATGTTAAAATTGTTTGAATATGATATTTTCTTTTAAAGTCATTTAATTTCAAAATTTTGTTCTTGTCCTGCATAACCACTAGGATGCTGAAACCACCACTGTCAAATATACCACCAACACCACCACTATAACATCACAACAAGTATCATACCATAACCTCTTAAACACTGCTATCGGCTAAACCACAACAGACACTGTAATACAACAAACATCCCTCAAGCCATAACAACAGCTACCAATATCACATCTACTATTTCCATACCACAATGTATCATACCCATTTGGTCAAGTGGGCCAGTGGATCATGCATTTGCCTTTTACATAGGTGGTCAAGCTTCAGTTCCTTGAATATGATTGAAAAGATTTCCAACCAGCATACAATAACCACCACCACCACCACTGTTATACCACAGTGACCATCATACAATAACCACCACCTCCATCACCACCACCACTGTTATACCGTAGTGACCATCATACAATAACCACCACCACCACCACCACTGTTATACCACAGTGACCATCATACAATAACCACCACCACCACCACACCACTGTTATATCACAGTGACCATCATACATTACCCACCACCACCTCTATCACTACCACCACCACCACCTCTATCACCACCACCACCAACTCTATCACCACCACCACCTCTATCACTACCACCACCATCTCTATCACCACCACCACTGTTATCACCACCACCACTGTAATATNTGTAATACCACAGTGATCATCATACAATACCCACCACCACCTCTATCACCACCACCACTGTAATACCACAGTGATCATCATACAATACCCACCACCACCTCTATCACCACCACCACTGTAATACCACAGTGATCATCATACAATACCCACCACCACCTCTATCACCACCACCACTGTAATACCACAGTGATCATCATACAATACCCACCACCACCTCTATCACCACCACCACTGTAATACCACAGTGATCATCATACAATACCCACCACCACCTCTATCACCACCACCACTGTAATACCACAGTGATCATCATACAATACCCACCACTACCTCTATCACCACCACCACCACCTCTTGAACCACCACCACCTCTAACACCACCACAACTGTTATACCACAGTGACCATCATACAATACCCACCACCACCTCTATCACCACCACCACCTCTAACACCACCGTCACCACCACCACCACCTCTATCACCACCACCTCTAACACCACCACCACCTCTATCACCACCGACTCGATCACCACCACCACCAACTCTATCACCACCACCACTGTAATACCACAATGACCATCATACAATACCCACCACCACCTCTATAATACCACAGTGACCATCATACAATACCCACCACCACCTCTATCACCACCACCACCACCTCTACCACCACCACCACCACCTCTACCTCTACCCCCACCACCACCACCTCTATCACCACCACCACCTCTACCACCACCGTCACCACCACCACCACCTCTATCAGCACCACCTCTAACACCACCACCACCTCTATCACCACCACCACCTCTAACACCACCACCACCACCTCTATCACCACCACCTATAACACCACCACCACCTCTATCACCACCACCACCACCACCACATCTATCACCACCACCACCATCTCTATCACTACCACCACCTCTAACACCACCACCACCACCTCTATCACCACCACCACCTCTATCACCTCTACACCACAACTTCCTCTACCACCACCACCA